>NW_026898515.1:0-53256 GCF_033153095.1 Gastrolobium bilobum
TGTTGTTGTTGTCATACCCTCCTGCATAGCACACAGCAGCTAGATTGTTACAGTCTTCATATTCATGAGGACCTCCACAAGTGGGGCAACTCTGACTTGATTGAGTCAAGAGAAGTTGCTCAGTTGGTTTTTTCTGTTCCATGGGCTTCTAGTTTTTTATAGTGTTCTGGAGCGAAGCCATTTGTGCTGAAAGAGCATCAGCTGAGCTTAGCTCAAGAACTCCTGCTTTCTTAGGAGCACTGTGTCGTGTGGAAGGCCATGGAATATGTTTTTTTGAAAGTTTTTCCAACAACTGGTAGGTTTCTGGATAAGTAAAATCCAAAAGATCTCCCCCTGCAGCTGCATCAACAGTTGCTTTCAATGGTGGGGTTAAGCCATGATAAAACGTGTGAATGATGCCCCAATCAAAAACTCCATGATTCGGGCAAATTCGTATCAACTCTTTAAAGCGTTCCCACGCTTCATACAGACTTTCTCCATCATACATTTGAAAGGAAGCTATATCAGCCCTCACTTGGGCTTGTTTTGCTTGGGAGAAAAATCGGGTAACAAACTGTTCTGCCAATTGCTCCCAACTGGTGATGGAGTTTGGGGGCAATGTTCTCCTCCATTCTTTGGCTTTTCCAGCTAAGGAAAATGGAAAAAGCCGCATCCACATGTTTTCTCCCGAAATACCATGAACTTTGAAATTATCAACTATCTCAGTGAAATTGTCCAAATGACTGTGAGGGTCTTCCATGGGTAGTCCATGGAACTGACCAGCGTTCATAATCATTTGGAACATTGCAGGTTTTATTTCAAAGTTCGGGATATTCAAATTTGGAACAAATCCATATTAATACTTCGAGAACCTGAGTCCTCACGGAAGTCATACATGATGACCCAAAGGCTTTGTCTCTAAAAATCGTATTTCCAAGGGATGTATCCCGTAAGGGAGGTACACACATGTATGCAGTATACGTTCACTGGCCATGAACCATAAATCAATCACATCATGTCACATATACATGTCCTACATGAATGCAGCTATACTAAGTATCTAACATTCATCAGTCATAAAAACCATAGTCCTATTGAACCTGTGGTGGAACAAACATATAGGAGAAAACTCCTAAACCGAAAGCTTACCTCTTGAAACTTCTAAATCTAAGCTTACTTGAAATCCAAGAAAACTAGTCCACACACTTCAAATTCAATATCACCTATTTAATAGGATATTGAAACCATAATTACTTATCATGAATCAAGTATTGACCTAATGGTCAAAGATACCAATATAATCATAATTTCATATATGCTTGGTCGAACCGAGAGCTGCTCGGGAATATCTTTTCAGAGAGCAAGAGTGCAGAGTAATAATCAGGATTGCCAACAGGAGCAATCTACTCTGACTAAGAGCAACCCTCTTCAACTATACGCAAGCGTACGTGTCAAGCAATATAGGGTATTGTAGCCCCAGATTTATCGTCCTCAGGGAGCAGTTGTGAAGTAAGAAGCGCTAAAGGAAACTTAATTTGTAAAATGGAGCAATAAAAGAAAGTACTATTCTCAGCTAAGCTTCACAAAGAGCAATCTCTGGGCAGCTAGTTAAACAATGTTAACCATTCTGAACCAGATGAGAGCAGTGAATGACTTAGCACGGTCATCGAATAAAAAGGCATCAATTTAAGTAACTTCAAGAGCAGTCAACGAAATGAAAGTAAGAGCATCAGCTGGTAAAACACAGTTCAGTTATCGTGAGGAAAATGTTGTGACAGAAGTTTGAGTTAAGATTAATTTCAGAAAAAGTCAAGTAGGTGTTACGGGTTCCATGTTTTCATCCCTTTGGTTAACCCTGCTTGGTAGCATATTTTACAAGTGGATTTTGCTCCTTCCCTTGTTTTGCTATAGGTAAGCAGAGGGTAAGGCCTTACTCTCCACGTTACTCCATAGTACTTGGAGTTATATGCAAGGAAACCATGCTGCCTTCTCAAAAGAGCATGGATTCACATGGCAGTGCTCCCCATTCCAGGTGTTTCTCCCTCCTTTCTTCAGGCTAAACTACCCCAGGATCTTGAGAATGCTCCACACGCCCTTGTCAGTGTTTCATCAACCGAGTGGTCCCGGGATGAGGTTGCCAGCCCAAAGGGTTTCACAAAATCAATAATTTAAACCAAAGAGCAACTCAAAATTCATTTATAAAATATGTGTTCCTTACAAAGTTATCCTAAGACAAAAGGGATTACTTCTATGGACCCTCACCTACTTAGAGGAAGTTAGCTCCTAGTGAGCATTTTAACAAAAAGAAAACAAAGAGATGAAGAGTCCTAGGATGGGCGCTGATGATCCTCTTTATGAGGATTGCTTGTTCCTTTTATAGGGTTCTTCATTTGATCTTCATTGTTCCTTTCATCAAGGGTCGTGCTTTGTTTAAATCCTCTCCAATGGTAGCTTTGCTTCTTGCCAGCTCAGCTCCGAATAGAAATCCTCTCCAATGGTAGCCTTGCTTTTTGCCAGCTTGGCCTTAAATGGAAGTGGTCCCCCTTGCTTTTGGCTCCCTTTGTGAGTGGGAGTATCGGATTCAGGGAGGCACCTCCACTCCTTCTGCTGCAGCTGACGTGGCGGCTTTTGATTGCTCAGCTTCTTTGCTTTCGTACTGTAGCAGAGGTAGCACCTCCACCTTCTCTGTTGTGGCTGACGTGGCAGCTTCCCATTGCTTCCTTTGACTGCTGTTGTACTACAGCAGGCTTTTTTTTCCTTTCTGCGCAACACTCATTCTTCTCTCTTCATTTTGTGGTTCCTTCTGATGGGCCTTAGGTGTCCTGAACAAAGCAAACTAACCCAATATTCATATGAAAAGATAATGTTAAATTTGCTCCAGGTCTACCTTAACTCCCACTTTCGGTATTGCTCTGGTCCACTATTCAAAACAGTTGCTCTATATGGAAAGAAGAAGGTTGAAGGGAGTGATTTATAACCAAAACATGGGTTTTGTGGAACAATTTACACTTAATGGGCCTCAACTCTTGAGGACCATCAATATATACTTACCCTATTATTTAAAAAACAATAACTAAGGCTTCCATTACTTGCTTAATCTGAAACTTGATCTTCCAATATTAGCTCACTCGTTTCCAACCTAGTTTACCAATCAACAACAATGAATACCATAAAGGTTTCATTTAGGTTGTCATAATGTCAAAGTTCAATACTTTAAAGCTTCATCACATTTTTGAAAATTCATGCTAGGTTGGCTCTAATATATTACTTCATTTCACAACATTTCTTAACACATTTATATGTCAATTCATTCCCAAAACAAGTCATGACCCATTATGTCATATATTCAAGAAAGATCACATTTATGAACTCAACATGAATCCTACACAAAAGCAAGGTTTTCACACCCTAATATCACTCGAAATCTAAGAATAGCTTCCAACATCAAATAGAATTTAACAAAGTCCCTAGGCTATTCTTTCTTGTAATGGCCGAAACATGGTCCTAAGGGGTTCATCAAATTTTCAAACATTTCAATGGCTTCAATTTAATTCATTCCACTATATAATGTCCAACAAACATTAACTCTCATACAAATAACATTACACTAGTGTTGTTAAAATTTTGATTTTAATCGTAGGATCGTTCGATCCTATGATTTTTGGGCAGCAAACGATACTGAGTATATGTAGGATCATGTTTTGGTGAGATCAAGTGGGCTCGCCTTACAGGATTGTAGAATCGCTTAGATGGGAGCGATTTCACGTTTTCAGCGTTTTTAAAAAAACCTCAAATACCCAATTTTTAAACCCATGACTCGTAAGCCCAAAACCTAAATTAAAAAATATCCTCTAAAACAATAAAACCCTAAACACATAGTAAAAAATGAAAAAAAAAAGCATGTGACTTATGAGAAGTGTCTCTAACATCCGTCCCTGTTGCTGCTGACGAAATACAGTAAATCTCCTTCCTAGCTTCTTCCTCCCTCATGCGTTTCATTGTTCACATCCGTCCCTGTTGCTGCTGCTAGTCTTTGTCTCTTCCGGATTGGTAAGGAAAGACATCTCCAACTCTAGCTTGTTTTATAAACTTATACTTTGTCTCTTACTGTTATTGTAAAAGTGAAACGTGGAAAGTGTAAAAGATAAACTTTTAAAAGAGAAAGTGGCCCTCGTGGGTGTAAAATACTATTTTTTCTGGTTTGTTTTATACACATTATAATGGCTTGTGTTATACACGTTATACTAGTGGCTTGTAAGAGACTGATTTGTTTATACACGTTATAGCCTTTTTTATTTCTTTTTGTAAAAGTCTATTATGACATTTTTTTGTAAAATATTGTTATGTTTTTTTTTTTTCATTTTGTAAAAGATTGTTATCGCTCTTTTTCGCTTTTCTTTTTTTGTAAAAGACTATTATGTCATTTTTCTTTTTGTAAAAGACTTTTATGACCTTTTTTTCTTTCCTGTATTATTGCTTGTTGCCCACATGTAGAAAAAATCGGTATTTTTGATGTTGCATAATATTTAGACTCATAGAGTGTAACATGCTTTAATTTATATGGGTTTTGGCTTTTTATTATTTATTTAATATGGCTTTGTCAAGTGATGCTTTTAATACTAGAAGCAATGTTGAGGCTCTTTCCGCATCTAATTCACGAAGCCAATTGCATAGAAATGCTGTTGGGAATAAATCAGATATTGGCTGCAAACACGGTTTTCCAATTGAGGGAGATCCGAGAAAAGTAAAATGCAAATATTTTGGGAAGGTAGTGACTTGAGGTGTTTACCGACTAAAGCATCATTTGGCGGGAACAAAAAGATGTTGGAGCATGTAGAGCAGTTCCCGAAGAAGTGAAGAAACAAATGTTGGATATTGTAGCTATACTATAAGAAAAATTAATGAAAAAAGCTACGACTCTCATACAAGTAACGAAGAGGAAGAAACTTGTGAAATTGAAAAAAGAAATAGGGATGGAGGTAGTGGGTCTAGTATTTTCAAGAAAAGAGAGCAACTACTCAGACAACCATCAACACTATACTTAAGAAGTCTGTGAGAGAGGAAACATGTTTTGACATATGTTCTTTTATTTATAGGAATGTCATTCTTTTCAATGTGCTAAATTATGATGAATTCACGAAGATCTGTGAATCTATTTCAAGACATGGATTGTGTTTCAAGCCACCATCGTATAATGAGTGTAGAGTAAAATATTTGAAGCAACATTATGATATAACAATGACAACTCTTGAAGAACACAGAGCTGAATGGAAGAAAACTGGATGCACAATAATTAGATGGATAGACAGATAAAAGAAAATAAACAATTATAAATTTTTGTGTGAACAGCTCTATGGGAACTGTGTTCCTCAAGTTCATTGATGCCTCTCACATCACGAAAACAACTGACAAATTTTTTAAAATGATTGATGAAATGATTGAAGAGGTTAGTGAAGAAAATGTGATCCAAGTTGTGACTGATAATGCTGCAAATTTTAAAGCTATTGGAGAGTTGTTGACGGAGAAAAGAAAAAAAGTTGTATTGGACATATTGTGCAGCACATTGCATTGCATTGCATTGACTTGATGTTGGAGGATTTAGAAAAGAAGATATCAATTCATCAAGAAATAATTCCCAAGGAAAAAAAGATCACAACTTATATCTATTCAAGGACTTATCTCATTACTTTATTGCAAGGCTTCACCAAAGGTCAAGATTTGATAAGATCTGCCATGACTTGATTTGCCACATCTTACATGACTCTAGGATGCCTCTATGAGAACAAACTTTCATTGATAAGAATGTTCAACTCCGATGAATGGAAGGATAGTCAATTTGCAAAGTCAAGGGATGGAAAGCATATTGAAGATATGATTACTGACAAAGAGTTTTGGAAAAACATTGTCATTTGCTTGAAGGACACTTTTCCTTTGATGAAAGTGCTTCGGTTAGTTGATTTGGATGAGAAGGAAGCTATAGGATTCATTTATCATGAGGCGGATCAGGCTAAATAGAAATTTCAAGAAGCCTTCAATAGTGTCCAAAAATTGTAAGTGTTTTATTTTAATTGAAAATTTGTTTCAAGAAGCCTTCAATTCTTTGTTTCAATAATAATTACTTTTTTCATTATTTAGTTACAAGCCTACATGGGATGCCATTTTTTCAATACTAATTGCATGTTGTAGGCTATTTCCTTAATCCTAAGCTTCATTATTCTCCTTCATTTAAAGTTGATCTTGAAGTAAATATTGGACTATACGATTGAGTACAAAGGATGGTGGGGAATCTTGATAGTGCAAGTGTGATTGATGAGCAACTTGAACAATTCAAGTATCGATGAAGTTTGTTAGGGTGTCCATTAGTAAGGAAAGGAGTTGAGTCCAAAAGTCCAGCAGCATGGTGGGAATCTTATGTAGATGAAGTTCTAGAGCTCACAAAATTTGCTATTCGAGTGCTAAGCTTGATATGCAGTTCCTACGGGTGTGAGAGAAATTGGAGTCTCTTGGAGATGGTATAATTTGATTAATTTCAATAATTATCTTTATAAATATGAATTACATTTCATCTCAAACATGAAACATATAATAAGAATTATATATTAATTGCTTTGTTTTTGTTTAGGTCAACACAAAAAAAAGAAATCGTTTGAAGCAGAAGACAATGAATGATGTTGTTTTTATAATGGCTAACTCAAGATTGGCAGAGAAGAAACATAGAAAATCTATTGAATACAAATTTGACGATGTTGAATCAGATAATGATTGGATTGTGGAAAATGAAGAAGATTTGGAAGATGTAGAAGTAGAGCAATTTGATTTGTATGGTCTAATAAATGAAGAAGACTTGAATGAAGTTGAAGAACGAGAACCTATTAACTTGAATGATTAGGACATTCCTGATTGTGTTGATGAACTTGTTAGAGAAGGAATGAAAGAGGATATAGCCATTGATGATTTTAACTTGAATGACTTTATTTAAATTAGAGATGTTGAACTCTTTCTTTCTTTTGGTGTTTTGATTTTATGTATTGTTAACTAAACTCTTTTATTATTTGTGACTTATTCTCCTTGATTTATATTACGAGTTAAGAGTTTATGACTTTTATATTATGTTTATGAGTTTTACAATTGATATAAGTTATTTTACATGCATATATATGGTTGAATATAATTTTGTATCACAGGTAGCAGGATCTTATGATCCGTGTCAATCCCACGATTTACGATCCTCTTACCCTTTACTGATCCTACATAGGATCTCGATTTTAACAACATTGCATTAAACTAACTTCCAATATGTTTTACACATGATAGCCGAATTGGACATAGAAATATTCATCATAAATAATATGTAAAAGCTATGTTTTTTTTACCTTAACAATGCTTGAAATGACCTTGTAAGAAGCTTCCAAGCTTCACTCCAATCTAAGCAAACTTCCAAGCCACTTAACCATCATTTGGCCGAAAATGAGATAGTAAGTTCACCAAGGTTTTAAGCTTTTCAACACCAACAATTTGTGGCTTTCAACTCTAAATCAATTAAGACACAAAACCCATCATTAAAACCATTATCAAAACTCAAATTAACAAACTTTAAATAATCCTCAACTTACCTACCTTTGTTCTCAAAATTCAAGAGACAAGGTTTTTACAACAATGGCTCCACCAATCGTTCTCCTCTATCAAAGTGTCCCCAAACTCATCTTTACATCATGAATAGTAAGAAGACAACATCAAAATCTCCCCCCACATTATACATTTTTGGAGCACTATTCATCAAAAAACCCCAAATCCATAAATCTACTTAAAAACATGAAGCAAGGTGGAATTACTTACCCTAGAACATCAAACAACAGAGAGGTAGATGATTCATAAGCTTCCATGGCTTGAAAAGCTCTAAAACTTCACAAAATCACTTAAATCCCGAAGGTGAATATCTCTCTCTACACCGAGTCCCACTCAAAAATATTGATAGGGATGTGTAGAGAATGAAATTGCAAGCAACTTTGGCTTTGAAACGGATGGATTTCGTTAACTCTAGCTCCAATTATGATTTTTGAAAGATTTCACTCAAAATCTTTCTTTTCTCTCCAAGGTGCCGCGAAGAAGAAGAAAAAAGTAGTGGTGTGGGTTGTTTTGAGGTGTTAATTTTACCTTGCATGAGTCACTTAAGCCTATATGGTAAAAGCCCAGATCTCATAATTTGGTATATACTCACTAACCCACTTAATTATTAATCTAACCATAAATTTAATGTGCAACTTAACTCCAATCCATAAATTTACTACTCTATCATGGATTTTACCATTAACTATACTTGTGAGATATTTTCTCACTAACTTCTTCTCAATTTTTTGGTAAAATCTGAAATATTATAATTTTACCGAAAGTTCACTATAAATGTACTTTGTCTAAAAAGTGACTTATTTACATAATTAGATTTATATTTTAATTAATCTTATTTAACTATGCAAAAATCCCATAATTACTCATTTCGCAGGTTCAGGTTATTATAACTAAGATACACATATACACCATTATTATGGGTCCCCAATCCAATCTGAGACCTCAAAGATAGGTCCTACAAGATACAAGAATAATGAGTAAACTGCATTTTCCACTGTTTATTTTTTAACAACTGTGCTACAGACAATGAATTGCATTTAAGTTATGGAACTTCAAGAACACCATGAACAGTCATATTCGAATTTAAACAAATAGAGCTTTGTAGCTTGGGTTTGGGTTCCATTAGGAAAAACAACAAGAAACAAAGAGATATTGTGAATATCAAACAGTAGTTCGAAACTACTAGTCATACGTTGAGACACTCCGCTATTAATAAGCTAAACTGGGCTATGTAAATTATTACCAGACAAAGAGGCACTCTCTGTATAAGGCTGCTCCGCCAATGTAAAGGTGACTAGGGGTGTAAATGGGTCTGGCTGGTCTGGCCTAGCCTACAGCCCGACCTACGTTGAGTCTGGCCTAGCCTACAGCCCGACCTACGTTGAGTCTGGCCTAGCCCGACCTACGTTGAAAAGTAGAGTAGGCTTAGGCTTATAAGAAAGTCTTTTAATAAATAGGTTGTCAAGCTTGGCCTAAAGCCTTGTAGGCTGACCTATTTAATTTTTAAAAATAAAATAAAATAATATATTTATTTTAGGTGGGAATTAGTACCAACCCTTGTCTTGATGGTGGTTTAAAAAATTTCAATGAATGAAATTCTCTTGTAGACTTTATTTCAGCTTTGGTTGATCTAGTAATTGTATTTTTTTATTTTTCCCATTTCTTAGACTCTATTCCTCTCTGATATGCATTATAGAGCTGGGGTATTATGTTGACTCTTTCTTGTTTGTTATTTTTTATTTCTTATGAGAAGTACTAGTGCATGCATGAATAGAACTTTGCTTAGTATATTTTTTTAGATATATTTTTTACTATTGTAAAAATTTTAATACTCACTAGTGAAATTTATATCTCATGTAAAAAAATGCAGCAATTTATAAATACGTTAATGACTTGTAATGTCAAGCGAATATTTTAAAAATTGTTAAAAATATACCACGAGGGAGGCTTACAAGGCCTGTAGGCCATATCAGGCTCTCTAATTTTTAAAAATAGGCCAGACTTGGCCTATAAATAAATCCTTTAGTAGGCTAGATAGGCTGAATATTTTTTTACGTAGGCTTAGGCCAGGAAGGCCAAAGCCCAGCTCATCCCATTTACACCCCTAAAGGTGACGTTGGACTATATCAGTAGTCAAGGACGAATGTCTTACTAGAACGACAAAATTGGAATTATCACTTTGGACTGTATGAGCCTTCCCAGAACAGCCTCTCCTTCCTTGCCAACGTTCACGTCCTTTACCTGCATTATTAGTGTAGCCAAAAAAATTGTCAGCAAGTACTAGAGGAATGATTTTACCACAACGGACACACAAAGGCCGTGGGCAATGCTGATTTGTTCCCTGACGTTGTGGCTGCTGCTGGGTATTAGAGCCAGAAGATTGATGAGTCAAGAACTGAACTGACAACCTACAACCTCAGACCGATTTGCCTGAGACTGTGCAACTCCTTTGGTAGTTTCCTCATTAACAATGTTAACGTGTGCTTTATCCAGAGACACCAAGGAACACTGTTTAAAATTTTAATCCTGATAGTGCCAAAAATCTCATCATCAAGCCCCATCAAGAATTGATACACGTGATCTTTTTCTTGCTCATCAACAAGCGACTTAGAAATAGGACAGGCAGCCCCAGTGGACAAAGGTGATGCAATTTCTGGGACTCCAATTCATCCCAAACAGCTATCAACTTGGTGTAATAAGTGGTTACAGATAACCCTGTTGCTTAATACTCGACTGTGATTGCTTCAACTGATAAACACGAGAAGCGTTGTCAATGCGATACCTTTCCCGAAGATCATCCTATAATTGCTTAGCTATGTCAAAATACTGGATGTAGGGTTGTAGGCTAGGGTCAATTATATTGTGGATCCATCCCATAATCATGGAATTGATCATGACCTATGCTCGGCACTTTGGAGAGGCATGATACACAGGTTCAACAACTGCACCAGTAACGAAATCTAATTTATTCTTGGCTCGTAGGGCATTCTTCATAGCTTTGGCCCAAGTATTATAACTAATCTATCCTTTCAACATGATATTGGTTAATAGAATGCCAAGATTATCAGAGGGTGCCATATAGAACGGGGACGGTGGGTCGAGGATCTTATGTTTAGGCTGGGTAGCAGAAGATTAGGATGCCCTTGAACTTTCACTATCATTATCACTCTCGTCGGCCATCGTTCAACTAGGGTTTACAGGTTAAGGATCGAAAAAAATGACTCTTGATACCATAATAAAACTAATAAGAATACAACTTTGTTCATTGTTGTGCCAAATGGCTCTTAAATACAACAGTAAAGATTTACACTTTGAATTTGAATAATGCTGACAACTAATTCTAATCCTATGATTATATTGGCAATTAATTATATTCAATGCAACATATTAACGTACTAATTATGCTAACAACTAATTCTAATCCTATGTTTGACAATGCAAAATATTAAAATACTAATTATGCTGACAACTAATTCTAATTCTATCATTATGTATACATTAAATGCAGAATGAGAAATCTAAGTGTTAATGATTGAATGTAGTCTCACATTGGTTGAAAAAGGATTAAGTAAACATCATATAAATAGAAGGACTCATGTATATAATGCCTTAAGATTTTGGTTGTGATATGATGTCAGACTCACTTAGTGTGATTAGCCTAGCTTAGCCATTGCGGTAGTCTTCCGTCACGATTCTCCTGGACCCACCTGACATAAACTCTATAAATAAGTTGTAAAGAAACACTCAGTTATGATTTGTTAACTTCAAAGATATACAACTCATAATAGATATCTTAGATATTAGATCTCTAAGAAAGCTCATAAATTCAAGATCAATATATTAATTTTTCTACCTAGACATCTCTGTCCCTAAAAAGGAACAATCAATTTATTTTTTTTGGTATGAACCTGGAGGTATCCTCATTCAACCTCCTTCGGTCACCTTGTCCTCGGAATACAGCCCAAATGCTACTTACTCATTGAGCTTTGCCACCGGAGGAAGGATGAGACTAATCCCTCCATCGAGGAGAGAGGCGATTCCTCTAGCGTCCAAAGATTTTCTAAAAATTTGCTTGAGTCAGAATTTAAACCCCTAATCCAAGCAAACCTTTGAGAGCTCAATTGCCAGTTGAGCGGGTTAACAAATTATGATGTGCATTAACAAATTTATTAAGTAGTAAGCAGTTTTGTAAACTAAAAAAGTGAGCTAAATTTGACTTAAGAAACTAAGCCGAGTTTCTAACGAACCAGATTTACTATTATCGAATAGAGTCCAAACTAGGTTTGGTTTCGGTCCACTTCCCTCCTTCTCCCGTGGCCAAACACAAGAACTCGGCGGGTTCGCTTTTGGGTGTTTCCGTTGTTGAGGTTGAATCGAAAGCGGTGGTGAAAAATGGCGGTGGTTGAGGCGAGAAAGGCACCACGGCCAGGTAAGGGAGGGTTCGAGGGTCAAGGTTTAAGCGAGGAGGAAGCGCGTGTGCGAGCCATTGCGGAGATCGTGAGCTCCATGGTCGACCTCTCTCGGAAAGGCCAAAACGTCGATCTCAACGCGCTCAAGTCCGCCGCGTGCCGCAAGTACGGCCTCTCGCGTGCGCCCAAGTTGGTTGAGATGATCGCCGCGCTTCCCGACTCCGACCGGGAGGCTCTGCTTCCCAAGCTACGCGCCAAGCCAGTTCGAACCGCTTCCGGAATCGCCGTCGTCGCCGTCATGTCCAAGCCGCATCGCTGCCCTCACATAGCCACCACCGGTAACATTTGCGTCTACTGCCCCGGTGGTCCTGACTCCGACTTCGAGTACAGTACTCAGTCTTACACTGGTTATGAACCTACTAGCATGCGTGCAATTCGAGCAAGGTACGGTTATGTTGATTTTGAGTTATGTTAAACCCTAAACATTCTTTGAAGGAATTAGTATTGTGCCTCGTGTTAATTTTTGGGAACGATGTACTTGTTGCTGTGGATTTAGGTATAATCCGTATGTACAAGCAAGAAGCAGGATAGATCAGCTTAAGCGTTTGGGTCACAGTGTTGATAAGGTTTGGAGTTCAAATTTGAATATTTTGAACACTCCAAGTGCTTGAAATGTAGTTTGTGATGTCCTTATAAGTGTGTTTATTGTTTGCAGGTTGAGTTCATCTTAATGGGTGGTACTTTCATGTCACTTCCAGCTGATTACCGGGATTATTTTATTAGGAATCTTCATGATGCTTTGTCTGGACACACTTCTGCCAATGTGGAAGAGGCAGTGGCGTACTCTGAGCATAGCGCAACCAAGTGTATTGGCATGACAATTGAAACGTAAGTCACCATTTAAGTATTTACAATAAATGGGAAAGTTTGGAGCCTTCGTAATATACAGTTTTAAGTGAAGTTGAATGAATCTTTTTTTCGTTTTTTGGTTGCTAAAAGTAATACATCCTTTTTTGTAGTTGAATTTTTTTTCCCACTGTATTTAAGTGTATACTTTGTACAAATACTGGAAAAGTTATCACTATGGCATAAATTGGTTAAGTTATGAAACTTCTAGGGTGTTTCTGCATTTTTGGTTTGAGCGTATCAATAATTATTTTAGTGGGAACCTTGTTTGAATTTTACATGGTAATACTGTAATGTAACACATCAATGATCAACTTATCAAGTTTTACACTTCTTAAATTTAACAGGAGGCCGGATTATTGTCTTGGGCCTCACTTACGACAGATGCTTACTTATGGTTGTACTCGATTGGAGATTGGAGTCCAAAGCACCTATGAGGATGTTGCTCGTGACACTAATAGAGGACATACCGTAGCTGCTGTGGCTGATTGTTTTTGCTTGGCAAAAGATGCTGGTTTCAAGGTTTGTTATTGCCCTCTCATATCAATCTGCACCTTCAGTATTAAACACTGATTTTTGTCCTGACAAACTGTTCTCCCATATGTTCCTTCTGTTGCATCTTTCTTTTGTAGGTGAAAAATTATTCATACATATTCCTGCACACTAATTTTCAATGAACTTTATGACCTTGTGTGATGTCTCATCATATTTTCTAGACCAGGACAAGCTTTAGAAAAATTTATCAATATAATAAGCCAACTTTGTATGTTACAAGACATTATAGTACTCCAGAGTGTTTTTAATTTCCTTAATTATATCCCTTAGAATACAGATTAGGCTAGTGAGCTAGTCATGAATGTGTTAATTGACCCGGAATTAAGTAGTGGGTCAGTCTCTGTTAGTTAGTTAGTTGGAGCAGTTAGTTAGTTAGATAGTTATTTAGAGAGGGAGAGATGATAGGGTATAAGATAATAGTGAGGAGTTTTTAGACTTGGAGTTGAGATTTGTGAGGTCTCGCCAGGAAATTTCCTGGTACTGTGAGATATTTGTTTCTGTATTCCTTCTTGATTATGCAATCATCTTGATTCAGATTCAGGGAGAAAGTGGTATTCAATAAAGTTCATCTCTTTTCTGGTTCAATATCTATTAACTAGTTAGTATCAGTCTATCAGATCTCCCAGTCTTGAAACTGTGGATACTGAATTTTAAAGATGATTCCAACATTTGAAGGAGTGGAGGCATGTGGGTGGTTGATCAATGTGGAGCAGCACTTCAGTGCTGTGGGAACACCGGTGGCTGAGAAGCTAAAAATAGCTCTGAAGGCTCTGAATTCAAAAGTGTATAAACTGACAAGGTTTTGTAATGCATTGGTCAATTTCCTTATCAAGTGTAGTAGCCAGCTGGGAGCCTCATACATCTGCTCTTTCATGTTTCCTTGTTGAAGAAGGATATGTCCTTGCTGGGATATGATAGGCTGCTGAATTTCACTTGTTAGCAGACCCCCAATTAAAAAGTGGGCCTCTCTTTGTTAGCTAATTAGTTATAGAGGGAGAGATGACAAGGTATAAATAATAGGAGGGAAATAATAGTGAGGAGTTTTTAGACTTGGAGTAGAGATTCAGGAAGGTGAGCTAGGACTCTCGAATTTCCTGGAACTTTGAGATGTACGTTTCTGTATTCCTTCTTTTCCATCTTCCTTCTTGATTCTGCTATCACCTTGATTCATATTCAAGGAGAAGAATGATATTCAATAAAGTTCATCTCGTTTGCATCTTTTCTTTATCATTTCTGGTCCAGTTTCTTCTCAATTTGTTCTTTACTCTTTCTTGTCATTTTGTATATGCTTAATTTTTTTTGCTTTTGCTTTAGGTTGTCGCTCACATGATGCCTGATCTTCCCAATGTTGGTGTTGAAAGGGACATGGAAAGTTTCCGGGAGTTTTTTGAGAGTCCCTTGTTTAGAGCAGATGGCCTTAAAATATATCCTACTCTTGTAATTCGTGGAACTGGGCTTTATGAGCTCTGGAAAACAGGCAGGTACTTGTCAAATGTGTGGTATTCTTTGGAATACTTTTTTTCTCAAAATTGTCAATTTCTATTTTAGTATTCATTGGTAAATTTTTAAAAAAAATTGGCCTGTGGAAAGTAAAATATTTCATTAATACAACTGTAGGTATAGAAATTATCCACCTGAGCAACTTGTGGACATCATAGCAAGGATCCTTGCAATGGTACCCCCGTGGACACGTGTTTATAGAGTTCAGCGGGATATTCCCATGCCTCTTGTTACATCTGGGGTTGAGAAAGGGAACCTGAGGGAGCTAGCATTAGCTCGAATGGAAGACCTGGGATTAAAATGTCGTGATGTTCGGACCAGAGAAGCTGGAATCCAGGTTATTATATAGAATCAGTATCGTCTGGAAAGATTGCAAAGTCTTTAAAATTCTGCAGACACTATTTGCTTAGTAAATATTTTTTTGGAGCACTATCAAATATTTTGTATTTCTTTGTAGGATATTCACCACCAAATAAAGCCAGAAGAGGTGGAGCTTGTTCGTCGTGATTATATGGCAAATGAGGGTTGGGAAACATTTCTGTCTTATGAAGATACACGGCAGGTAAATTAACCTCTCTTCCCTCTTACTCATTGCTAGTGCCTATCCTTATGTCTACAGATGTGCATATTCTCCAACTAGTTCCTGCTTTAGTCATCTTTTTTTTTACTTGAGAGCTGTGACATGCAAACTTAGTTCATAGCTGGCTGTGTTCCTCTTTTACATATTCTGCCCTCTTCTTTTGTGAATCAGGAGGGACATATCTCAACCTTTTCTTCACTTCTTTGTAAAAAAACTTCTGTTGCCGAAACTTAGTAATGACCTTGTTTGTACTCTCTGCTCGTAACCAGGATATCCTTGTTGGTTTGTTGCGACTGCGAAAATGTGGCCGGAACACTGCTTGTCCGGAGCTTATGGGGAAGAGTTCTATTGTTCGTGAGCTCCACGTTTATGGAACTGCTGTACCAGTTCATGGGCGGGATGCCGAGAAGCTACAACACCAGGTAATGATGTCATGGTACTACAGAGATGACATGCAACATCAATTAGAATGTTCAAATGATCTTATTGGATGAAAGAATCTGGTTAAGATTACCGGGATTTTGTTTTTGGAATACTGGAAGGTGCAGAGTTGTTAGTGTATATAAAATTCTTTAGCAATGTATATTATCCAAGAAAAATATGCATATGAATATTCATAGTGTAGCTTTCTTAGTACACTAATAGCATTTGCTTTTTTTTATTCTTCTAATTGACCTACTTCCAACCAAAATTATTGCTGACAGGGTTATGGTACGCTTCTAATGGAGGAGGCAGAGCGTATTGCGTGCACAGAACATAGATCAACAAAAATAGCTGTAATTTCAGGGGTTGGCACGCGCCATTATTACAGGAAACTGGGATATGAGCTTGAAGGGCCTTACATGGTGAAATATCTAGTGTAATAACTAATAATAGTTATTTGTTATGTAATTTTGTAGTTGTTAGTGATATGTTTTAAATGCCTATCATAGGGCATTCATTTGTGCACAAAGGTTTCCTCCCCATTCTCAGCTAGTCTTGAAAATTTAGATACTGATTTTTATAGTTCCCGAGTTTTCTTCCGAGATTTAATAATATCTATTGTTGATAGGTTCCTCTTGAAATGATATCATCAAGTGCACTACTAGTAATTGACTTTACCCTGCATTCCCTTTATTCCTTTAATACACAAGTCGCCCGTAGTTATGCGAGCTTGTCAATATAGGAATATTGCTACTTTTACTGAGTTTCTTAGGCGTTGAGAGTGCTAAAGTTCGGTTTAAGAATTTCGGGACATGTAGTTTTTCCCCAAGAATTTTAAAAATATGTTCAAACATGGCATGGTCTAAGAACGAGCTACTGAAGCTAAATATTAAAGCCATTATTTTTTTAGTGGGTGTGATGTTTTTCATGTTAAAAGAAATAAAATTATCTCTTATACATATATAAAAGTGTGTGGGATTTATGTAGGATTATGTAAGGAGAAGAGAGAGAAAAAGAAATTATGAACTTTACATATTTTTTATGTTTGTGTATGAAATAATTTTATCTTCTATAACATGATAAATATTAAAATTAAACCCTTTTTTAATATGCTTTTGAGAAATCAACAACTCAAATCTCTTTGTCCAGAAAAAAAAAAACAACAACTCAAATCTCTTTTCTCTTTTGGGGATGATCGGATAAGATATATTTTATTTGTAGTCAGAATCATATGGATTAACACGACCATATTTATGGACTTTTTTGTTCCATAGGACGTGTACCGAAAATCTTTATAACATAGGCTAAACAGTTTGAATTCTTCAATCCAGTTTAATCTTTATAACAATAATTTATATAAAAAAAATAAAATTTCTCTCTCTCTCTCTCTCTGGTTTTTCCTACCACATTAATGGCCGATTTTTATTTTATTTTACTTTATTGTGTTCTAAGTGATTTTTGCTTTGTGTGACAATCATTTCTCCACCTTAGAATGGGATATACATCATCCAGACGCACAAAGGGAATATTTGTAATTTCTTTCGGAACTGCTGGTACTGTTGCTTTCGTACTGATATTTTATTTTATTTCAACTATGATGATGTTCGAGTTATTCCATTGGTACATTAAATCAAACGAAAAAAACTTGATTTAATGATCCCCATATACTGAATAATATAAGTTTACTTAGACGATTATTGATTTTTGATTTTATCTAACTATTTAGCCTACCTGGGAATGAGTGACTCGTGCTTCTCAAACATTCAAAATAATTACGAATCGGTAGGTCTCTTTCGCTCAACCACCGTAACGTGGCTTAATAAGTTATTTCGTAACGAAAAGCATTACTACCTTTGTCACTATTTTTTCATGCTTCCGGTCTCACCATGATGAAATCAACCTTCACTCCCATTTTCTGGGTACTTGCCCCCAAACCCAAACCCAAATCTCCAAAACTATCATCTCAAGCAATTACCAGCACCTTCACAAACAGCACACCACGTGTTCGACAAAACGCCTCTCTCAAACCCCACCCCATCACCACCACCCCATCACTCCCTTCTTCAGCTTACATTCACCTCCCTTTCTGTCGAAAACGTTGCCACTACTGTGACTTCCCCATCGTCGCTCTTGGCTCCGCTTCAGCCCAAATAGACGACGACCCACGAGTCTTAAACTACATGCAATTGCTCCACAGAGAAATCAATGCAACCAAATTGGAACTTGATGCCAAGACACCCCTTGAAACGGTCTTTTTTGGTGGTGGAACACCCTCCCTCGTACCTCCGAGGATGGTTTCCTCGGTTTTGGAGACTTTAAGGATGAAATTTGGGTTGAGTGAGAATGCTGAAATATCAATGGAAATGGATCCGGGCACGTTTGATGCTAAGAAGATGCAAGAGATGATGATGTTGGGAGTTAACAGAGTGTCTTTGGGAGTTCAAGCATTTCAAGAGAAGCTGTTGAGGGCTTGTGGGAGGGCACATGGTCTAAAAGAGGTTCATGAGGCTATTGATATTGTCAAGCTATGTGGGGTTGAGAATTGGAGTATTGATCTTATAGCTTCATTGCCTCATCAAACTAGTGATATGTGGGAAGAAAGTCTTAGGCTCACCATTGAGGCACAACCAACTCATGTTTCAGTTTATGATTTGCAAATTGAGCAAGGCACAAAATTTGGAACACTGTAAGTGGAAGTCACAATCATTAGCAGTAGTGGAAGTATCTTTTTTTTTTTTAAGCTTTATGATGATTTGGAATCTGAAGGTGAAAATGTTTACAGGTATTCACCAGGGGAATTCCCTATGCCTTCTGAGATACAATCAGCTGAATTCTATAAGATGGCTTCTAGAATGCTTTGTGATGTGAATTATAATCATTACGAAATCAGCAGCTACTGTAAGAGTGGATATGAGTGCAAACACAACTTTACCTATTGGAAAAACAAGCCTTTCTATGGTTTTGGCCTTGGCTCTGCTAGTTTCATTGGTGGGTTGAGGTTTTCAAGACCTAAGAAGGTGAATGATTACATTAATTTTGTGCAAAATCTTGAAAATGGATTAGTAAAGACCTCTGCCGATGACAACATTCTTGGCAAGGACACAGCCATGGATGTTGTGATGCTGTCCCTAAGAACTTCAAGAGGCTTAGACTTGAAGTGTTTCCAAGAATCATTTGGGAGCCCTGTTGTTTTGTCTCTGCTCGAGGCTTATAAGCCTTATGTTGAGAGTGGACATGTGGTTTGTTTGGACAAGCAGAGGAGAACCATTAGAATAGAAGACCTCAACAATTCTCTATTGGATAAAACTAACACAGAAAGGAAGCTGGCCTATATAAGGCTAAGTGATCCAGAAGGTTTCCTCTTATCAAATGAGTTAATATCGATCGCTTTTAGGGTTATTGACTCTTAGAGGGATTGCCTTCCATACTTAAGAGGCTACTTGAAAGCATGTCTATTTGTTAAAGCAACACACAAGTTATTATCTAACAATTACTTTGTGCCTATTTTTACAGAGCAAGCATTTTACAGGTGATTATGTTGAGAATAGTGGGGGTGAATCAGGTAGTGGGACATTGTTGTAAAATAGTTATATTTTGATTAAACAAAATTCACGCGTTGAAAGTTATACTTGAAGCAAGAAGAGTATCGGTGAAAATTCACGCACATTCAAATATTATCTCTACCAGTTAGGCTTTGTGATAATAGTTGTTGTTAAATTACAATCCCAAGGCCGAAGAGCAAGCACAATGAGCCTCATTTCCTGTGAGGCTTTCGCTTTGAAGTCAATGAGTTGGTTTCGAAGTGGGGGTGTGTTATGTCTTTCTTGGGTGCCTTATTGTTCAACTAATGAAGAACAACTTGATGCTCGCTTTTGTGGCAGCGTTTTTCTGCTATTCCATCATTGTTCTTCGTTCCAATAGATTTCTAACTAGGGACTTGAAATGTGTTCAAGACCATATATAAAACCAAGGGATAATTGACAGCTCCAAGTTGCTGGTACGAGTCTAAAGTACTGAGAGACAATAAAAAAAATTCAGCACTTTAGCAAAACATCGCAACCTAGTACCAGTAGATTTTGCCTATTCTTAGACAACGTGGAATATAAGCAAACTTTTATTTTAATTTCTATTGTTTTAAATTATTTTGTATTGTAACAGTTTTATAAAAATAAGTTGTAATGTTAAGTACTGCTATTCTAGCCAGAGGCTTAACTTTTTCGTCACTGACATTGTATCTACTAACCCCTTTTGCTATTTGATGCGATATAATATTAGTAAATTTCTCAAATTTCACTGACTTTATTCGTACACTGTTGTATCTACTAACCCTTTTGCTATATGATGTGATATAATAGGCATCGTGATCTACGTTTTCTCGATCGATGCTCGAGGACTTTTGGAATGATGAATGGGATAGGATCATCCGGATCCCTGATGTATCGTATTCATCACTTAGGGCATTTGTCAATTTCTTGTACACCGGCGACGCTGAGTGTTACCGGGATTTTCGAACTGCGTGCGGCCTCCTCTTTCTGGCTGAAAAGTATGCAGTCACACCTCTTAGGGGTGTTTGGTTGAGGAAATTTTTTTTGAATACTAGAGAAATGTAATTGATAGAAAAATGGTTGGAAAGTGAGTTTGGTAGGAAAATGTAAAAAAAGTTGTTTGGTTGAAAAAAAATTTACCGGGCAAATGAGATAAGATTTATAAAGTCTATGTTTGATTTGAGGTAAAATATAGATGGAAAAATAAGTAGCAATTACAAAAATATCCCTAGGTTTGGCGTCTGTAATGATTTTGTTTATGAAAACATGCTTTGGGTCTTGGCTTCTCTGCGGGTTTTCTTCACAAACTACGTGCTTTACTCCTTGTGGTTGATGCTCAGATACATCTTCAGGTTTGGTGATTTTTCTCATCTGGGTTATTGGTATTTAGTTTTTTTTTTTTTTTTTGGGTAAATGCAGAGAAAATGAGTGATGATTCCTTTATTTGATGTTTCATATTTCATGTAGAAGACAACAAAAACGATCACCTTGTTCCAGTAGCTGTAGCTGATCAAGCCAAGAGGAATCATTTTGAAGATTCTGAGATTAAAGGGTTCACAGAAGAGTTGGCTAATTTGATATTTCAGAGCTCTGAAGATTTTCATGTAGCCAGTGAAGAAAGAGAAGGAGAAACAGAGAGCTCTGTTTTAAAGGAAAAGGACCCTGATATTTAAATAATAGGAGCTTCATTCACAGAACCATCGCCTCTTGGCGGATCCAATACCAATCCCGGTCGATCCCGCTCCGGCGTTCCCCTCGTCCAGCGATCAGGCTCCACAAAATAACAAGGGTAGTAGGTTAAGCAAAGGGTAGTTTAGGCAGCAGCTATTTCCATGGTTTTCATTTCCCTAGCTATCCGTCGAATACCACAGTCAAAATAGGATTTCAATGCTGTAGTTTTGGTCCAATTTTACATGCAAATGTCAATTGCTATGCAAATCATTTACATAGGAAAATTTTTGGATTCCCTCTCCCAAACGTTGACAACTAACTTACCCATTTTGAGATGCCTATCAAAATTTTGAGATTCCCTCTACCAAACACAACCTTAAGGTGACATGTGTAAGGCATCTTAAGGATTTTTCCGACGATGACTTTTTTTAGCTTTGTCCAAGAGACAGTGGCGGAGGCAGGATTTAATTTTAGCCGGGCCAAAAAATTTGACATATTAAATTATCAAAAAAAAATCATAATTACACAAATCTATTAGAAAAAAAATTTACTTAAAATTTTCTAAGTAATAGAATCACTGTTATTTTAACAAATAATAGTTATTTATTTAAAATTTAAAATATAATATAAAATGAAATTAGTAAAGAAAGTGCAAATTATATATACATAGAAATTTTCATGTGATTTTTATGCACATTTTCATGTGATCTTTGATAACATTATTTCATGTGGTGTTAACGAAAGCTTATTTCATGTGATATTAATGAAAATTGATTTGATGTGATCTTTGTGAATAGTTTTTTTTTTTTTTATATTTTAATTTGATTTGGGCCTACAAACTTTAGTTTGTAACTTGGTGGGCCTTACTAGTCGTATTCGATTTTTTTAGTTTTTTATAATAAGGCAAGCCATAAATCAAGTATTTAATAGGCTAATAGGTCAGTATAGGTTCCAGATATTTTACATAGGCTTAGGTTATCAAAGTCAAAGTTTGGCTTAACTTAGCCCATTTACACCCCTAGCTGTGACCTTGAAGAACATTAACATAGAGAGACAACAAACTTCACAATTAAAAAGAAACATGAAATAATTAACGACAAATGTCTAAAATCATTTAAATGACATTGGATCCACATAAATCATTTGATTAGTGTTTAGATATTTTAAAAATACAAAAAAAGAAGAAGTTGTTAATGAATATGTATAAGAAATTTTCATACTTCATATATATACATATATCTTCATTGATTTTTCTCTTTAACAGTTTTCACTAATTAATAACCAAAATTCACATTTTTGTTGTGAAAAAAAATACAAATAACACCAATAAATAATTCAATTCCATTACCAATAGCAACTGTAGCTCTACATTAAAAAAAATTCTAAAAAGGTAAACGTAAAACAACACTCTATTTTTTCAAAAGAAATAAAATCAATAACTACAACCACAAAAAAAAAGTTGTTAATAAAATAAAGGGAGCGTGAATTTCACTCATGTTAGAAACACCCAATAAACAATTATAGTTAGCAAAGACAAAGAATTTCAATTTTATAAGGTTCAAAAATATAAATCAATTTTTTTCACCAACGGACAATATAATTACCAATGCATATTCCAAGAACAGGTATTCGTAGAATCTTGAAGAAAGGAACGAAACATCGTGCCTTGTCGCAGAATGGATGGATTCCTCTAGGTGGTAAGTGCGAATAAGAAAAAAAAAAGGTTAGAAAAAAACCTCAATTAGAAAAAGATGAAAGAAGAAGAAGAAGAAATTAAGAAGAAAGAAATATGTTATCTAGTCATACACGGAAAGCAGCTCCATATCTTCATCTGTTACCACTGTTACCATTTTAGCTAGGGTCAACTTACAATTTTAGCTAGGGCCCAATTATAATTACTTATATAATTATGGGAAAAACATCTATTCTTTTAAAGGATATAACCTTATATCATTTTAGATCCTAACCGTTGATTTTCGTTCATCAATGATTATAATCTATTGGGTCAAACTTAATGGGCCAAATTTATTATTAATTAATTAGTAATTTTGATTCAATAAATTATAACCATTGATAAACGAAAATCAACGGTTAGGATCTAAGATGATATAAGCTTATATTCTTTAAAATAACAGATGTTATTCCCTATAATTATATACACGAAGGAAAGTTCTCACATTTGGGAATTAGGTTTTTGACTATTCTTTGTGTGCAATAACCCAAAACACAATAGTTTAATGGACTTCATATTCCATAATTATAGTCCTGTTATTCATTTGGTTTCATGATTGTTACTTTCAAAGGTTAAGTATTTGTTCTTTTAAAGGACACAAATTGTGTTCTTTTAGATTTTAACATTATATATTACGGGTAAGACATAGTTATAACATGAAAAATAATTTTTTTCTCTCTCCACGTCAGCTGAAATGACTGAGGAAATAGGAAAAAAAGTAATTTTTCATATTATAACTATGTTTTACATGTAAGATATAGTGTCAAAAACTAAAAGGATACAACCTTGTGTCCTTTAAAAGGACAAACCTTTTTTTTCTACTTTTAAATGTGTTTATTTGGTTTAATTGGGCCCATATTTTGAAATAGGTCAACTAATCATTTTTGTGATTAAGTTTAGAAGTCTTTCTTTTTTAAAATAACTAGTGTATTACCCGTGCTTTGCGCGGAGAAAAAAAAATTGGTTTGTTTGTCTCATAAAAATTAACGCAACACATAAAAGTATATTGTTGAATTTTACCTTGTCATATGATCATTAAAAAATTCCAAAGTTTGACTCAACTTCTTTCATTATTTTCCAGAGATGAACTTTCATTTAGAAAGATCAAATTTACAAAATAATAGTACATAAATATTTTTTGCAAAGATTTGTGTCATTAGTATTTGAAATTTTTCAAATTCGTATTTATAAAAATTGAAATCAGAATTAGAAATTTAATTATAAAAGAAGAAGGGCAAAATTTTAATTTAATTATAAAAAAATGTTGGCGGGTCGGTCCTCCTGACCAAGTCTAGTGTCCAACCTCTAATTGTCAGCATTATATACCAGCATGTAATACATTTTTATATTTATCCACATAAAAAAATTCTTATAGTTGCATACATGTATCTAAGTTTTTATATTTTATCTCAGATAAGGACATTCATTTATTACAATTAAATTTACAAATTAATAATAAATAATTATTTTCTTGTAAGGATTTGTGTCCTTAGTATTTTGAATTTTACAAATTTGTATTTAAAAAAATCGAAACCAAATTTAGGAATTTAATTATAAAAGAAGAAGTATGAAATTTTAATTTAATTATGAAAATAAGTTGGTGGGTCGGCCCTTTAGGACGAGCCTAGTTTGCCACCTCTAACTTTCAGCATGTAATATGTTTTTATATTTATCCACAAAAGAATGTTCTTATAATTGCATTTAGGGTTTTATATTTTATCTCAGAGATGGACTTTAATTTATTACAACAGATTTACAAAATAATAATAAATAATTATTTTATGCAACAATTTGTGTCGTTAGCATTTGAAATTTTACAAATTTGTATTTACAAAAATTAAAATCAGATTTAGGAATTTAATTAAAAAAGAAGAAGGGTGAAATTATAATTTAATTATAAAAATGCGCGTTGGTGGGCCGGCCCTCCGGGCCGAGGCACAGTTTGCCATCTCTAACTATCAACATATAATAGATTTTTATATTTATCTACAAAAAAAGGATCTTATGGTCGCATTTAGGATTATATATTTTATCTCAAATATGAACTTTCATTTATTACAATCACATTTAAAAAATAATAATAAATAATTATTTTTTGCAAGGATTTGTGTCATTAGTATTTGAAATTTTAAAAATTTGTATTTACAAAAATTAAAATCAGATTTATGAATTTAATTATAAAAAAAGAAGGATATAATTTTTATTTAATTATAAGAATATGTTGGTTGGCTGGCCCTCCGGGCCGAGCCCAGTTTGCAATTTTAATTATGAACATTTTATGTAAATAATTATTTTTTTGCAAGGATTTGTGTACTTAGTATTTTGAATTTTACAAATTTAATTTACAAAAATTGAAATCAGATTTAGGAATTTAATAATAAAATAAGAAGTATGAAATTTTAATTTAATTCAAAAATAAGTTGGTGGGTCGCCACTTCGGATCGAGCCCAGTTTGCCACCTCTAACTATCAGCATGTAATAAATTTTTATATTTATCCACAAAAGAATGTTCTTATATTTGCATTTAGGTTTTTATATTTTATCTCAGAGATGGACTTTAATTTATTACAACAGAATTACAAAATAATAATAAATAATTATTTTATGCAACAATTTGTGTCGTTAGCATTTGAAATTTTACAAATTTGTGTTTACAAAAATTAAAATCAGATTTAGGAATTTAATTATAAAAGAAGAAGGGTGAAATTATAATTTAATTATAAAAATGCGTTGGTGGGCCGGCCCTCCGGGCCGAGCCTAGTTTGCAACCTTTAACTATCAACATTTTATGTAAATAATTATTTTTTTGCAAGGATTTATGTCCTTAGTATTTTGAATTTTACAAATTTGTATTTACAAAAATTAAAATCAGATTTAGGAATTTAATTCTAAAAGAAGAAGTATGAAATTTTAATTTAATTATAAAAATAAGTTGGTGGGTCGGCACTCCGGGCCGAGCTCAGTTTGTCACCTCTAACTATTAGCATGTAATAGGTTTTTATATTTATCCACAAAAGAATGTTCTTATAATTGCATTTAGGTTTTTATATTTTTTCTCAGAGATGGACGTTCATTTATTACAACATATTTACAAAATAATAATAAATAATTATATTTTGCAACAATTTGTGTCGTTAGCATTTGAAATTTTATAAATTTGTTTTACAAAAATTAAAATCAGATTTAGGAATTTAATTATAAAAGTAGAAGGATGAAATTTTAATTTAATTATAAAAATGTGTTGGTTGGCCGGTCCTCCCGGCCGAGGCCCAGTTTTCCAACTCTAACTATCATCATGTAATAAATTTTTATATTTATCCACAAAAAAGATTCTTATGGTCGCTTTTAGGATTTATATTTTATCTCAAATATGAACTTTCATTTGTTACAATCACATTTAAAAATAATAATAAATAATTATTTTTTGCAAGGATTTGTGTCGTTAGTATTTGGAATTTTACAAATTTGTATTTACAAAAACTAAAAGCAGATTTATGAATTTAATTATAAAAAAAGAAGAATAAAATTTTAATTTAATTATACAAATATGTTGGTGGACCGGACCTTCGAGCCGAGCCCAGTTTGCCACCTCTAATTATCAGCATGTAATAGATTTTTATATTCATCAACAAAAAAGCTCTTATAGTTGCGCCTAGGTTTTTATATTTTATCTTAGAGATGAACTTTTATGTATTACAATTAGATTTACATAATAATAAGAAATAATTATTTTTTTGCAAGGATTTATGTCGTTAGAATTTAAAATTTTACTAATTTGTATTTACAAAAATTGAAATCAAATTTAGGAATTTAATTATAGAAGAAGTATAATGGAATTTTAATTTAGACATAAAAACTTGTTGGCAGGCGGGGCGGGCAGGACCTCGGGCCAAGCCTAGTTAGCAACCTTTATCTATAAACTATTTATGTAAATAATAATTTTTTTGCAATGATTTGTGTCCTTAGTATTTTAAATTTTACAAATTTATCTTTACAAAAATTGAAATCAAATTTAGGAATTTAATTATAAAAGAATAATGATGAAAATTTAATTTAATTATAAAAATAAGTTAGTGGGTTGGCCCTCCGGGCCGGGCCCAGTTTGTTACCTTTAACTGTCAGCATTTTATATTAACATGTAATATGTTTTTATATTTATCAACACAAAATTATTCTTATAGTTGCATCTAGGTTATTATATATCTATATTTTTTACAGTTGTCTTTAAATCGACTCTTTGTGGTCTGTGTATTTGTGACATATATAAGAGATAAGGTGAAAAATATTTGAGTTCGTACGTTTAATATTCTATCAAACACTTTATAGTTGAATAGGGTGATATCAAAAGACCTTTCGTTAGTTTAATTACATAATAATAAATATTATTAATAGGCTTAACAAAATATTATTAATAGGTTTAACAATCTTAGATGTAGAAAGTTGTGGTATTCTTAATATAACTGTTTGACAACCAAAATTTTAAACTTTTTTCCCACCTATGAATTTTAAATTTCAAATTTAAATTATTTTTTATCAACTATAAATATATTTTTATAATTTTAAGTAGATTTTTTGTTTTATCTATAATATTATATTAAATTTAAATTTATTATGTATGTCATTTTCCCACCTATCAAGTTCAAAATTCAAATTTAAAAAGTTTAAGGGAAAATGTTTATCCTTTTAAATGACACAACTTATATCCTTTCACTCTCACGTAGAAGTGGGACCCACACCTTTATTTTTTTTGTCAACTCTCTCTTCCTTTATCTATCTCTTTCTCTCTCTTAAAATGACACAACTTTACATCCTTTAAAATGACACACACTTTTCCCAAAGTTTAAATATTAAATATTTTCTCACCTAATAGATATAATAATAAAAATTATTAATAGACTTAATAATTTTTCATACAAAAAATAGTGAAAAAATCCATAAAAGGTTGTGCACTTTTTTCATGTAATAGAATATTGTGTTAATTATACTCTTGTAATAAAAAATGAAAGTTTATTTTCTTTCGTATGTACTAAATTAAAATTTTCATTTTTATAACTATTAAATTTTTATAACTTTTTTGTACATAATTATAGAGGTCATTTTATTTTTATTTAAATTTAAAATTTAAATTCTTTTGTATTAATTTATGGTTTTTATATGTTTTTTAAATTGGTTATACATGTATATTTAAAATAATTATGTTAAATATTTTTTTTAAAATAAATTGTACGGAATTATTTTCTGTTTTTGTATTACTTTTTTAAGTTAAATTTTAATAAATATTCTTGTAAAGTATAAATTCGTCATTTCTTAATTTTTATTTAAATTTAAAATTTAAAATATTTTTTTATCAACTATACATATATTTTATAATTTTAAATATTTTTTGTTTAATCTATAATTTTATATAAAATTCAAATTTCTTATATAGATATCTTTTTCCCATTACAGAAATATTAAATGCTGAACTCTTTTTTCACTTTTCAAGTTCACAATTTAAATTTTAAAAATTTAAAATTTCAATATTAAATATTTTTCCACCCAATAGACATAATAATTAATATTATTAATAAGCTTAATAATTTTTCATATAGAAAATAGTGGAAAACATGGATAGAAGATGTGCACGGCTTTTTGACCCTTTTGCCCCTCATTAATTAATAAATAACCAATTTGCCCCTCCCCCAGAACTATCCACTATCCTGCTCCCCTTTAGTCGATTACGGTGAAGATTTAGTCGACTACATTGCAAAAATATAGGAAATATGAACCCCGCATTTTAATCGACTACAAATCCATCTTGATCGATTAAATTCCTGGGAGATTTAATCGACTAAATTTTATATTTAGTCAATTAAACTTCGCTGATAACCCTATATGCAGCCCTTTTTCGATCTCATTTCAAATAGTTTTGTTTTGTAACCCACTCAACCTCTTGTCTGTCATATGTGATCCTTCCAATCAAGCTTACATTTCATCCCACCATCTCTAAAGACTTAATATTGTGAAATTATTGTCATTCCATCCACATTCTCATTTTTTGGCCCCAAAATCCGAACCCAAATCCGAACCCTACTCCCAAATTCGTGTGAAAGAAGACCTCAAGTCCAAACATGTATGTTACAATGATCTACTATGATGGAAAGCATTATGAAGGCCCTAATGGTGTTCAATTTGAAGGAAAAACGAAAATATTGAAAATCAAACAGGGCACTACATACAATGAGCTGAAGGGGAGAATTCACCAAAAATTGGGGCTACAAGGCAGCCAATGCGTTCAGCGGATGATCGCCAGGGTAGAGTCTACAGTTGCTAAGGATGCTTTATTCTACATTGGTAATGATATATGTGACGATGAAGATGTGGAATGTGTCATAGATGCAATTGTTGACCGAAATTTTAAAATTTTATTGAGATATATGTTGAAATAGATTGTGGTCAATCTTCATCTGCATCTATGCATGAAAGAAGTCCGAGTCAAGAAGACAGAGTAGTCGGTTTATCCGCACCGGCACCTGTCTTAAGTCAGATAACACTGAGGGAAATAGACGAGGATGAGCACGAGGAGGATATGGACAGTGATTACATCGGTGAACCTGAGAGTGTTATTCCACTAGGTGACACCTCAGATACGGACGTAGAGAGGAATTTTGACGCTGACACAAACTCAGGAAACCTGAGTTCCCAGGTTATGCCACCACTTCGTGTTGACCCTGTTAGCAGTGGTAAGATAGTGAAATAAAGTTTTAAATGAACATTTCATATTTGTGTTATCATTGGTACTGGTGGAAAAGTTTAAATTTTGACGTAGGTTCTGAGATTGATCCATTTTGGAACGAAAGCCCACATTATTCCTTCATTAATTGGGCTCACCCTAATGATGAGACAGATATATTGTATGGCGATGATGACTTCCACGGTGGCTGGCAATTAGAGGATCCATTATATTTGTACCAGGAGTTTCGTAGTAAATCTGAAATGCAACATGCAGTCAAATTATACTGTATGAAGGCTCACCGTACTGCTGTAGTGGCAAAAAGTGATGAGCATAGATTTGTGATGAAGTGTCGACACCATATTGATGGTTGTCCCTGGTACGTGCGGGCATTGTTGCCGAAGAGTGGAAATACTTGGGTGGTTAGTAAGTGGGGTAAAGAACACACATGCCTAAACCAAGGTCTTACCCGGGACCATAGACAACTGGATTCTGATGTTATCTGTGTAGCCATTATGAGTATGTATTACGCGATGTTTGGTTACATAAGTTATGTTTATGTTATTTAATTCAATTTTTTTATTGACAGTGTTGACTTTGAATTCTTTTTTTTTCCTTTGTAGGTATGTTAAAAGAAGATCCATCTCTCAAACCAGTTCTTATTCAAGAAAGGGTTCAGCATTTGTATGGATACAACATAACTTACAGGAAGGCTTGGAAGGCTAAACTGAACGCCATTGTGAAGTTATTTGGTGACTGGGATAAATCATATGTATTCTTTCCTGGTTGGCTAACATACATGACACAGGTTAATGTGGGTTCTGTGTTCAAGATTGATACAAACCAGTGTTTTGATGAACGTCGAGTCTACACCGATAAGGTTATCTTTCGCCTATGTAGCACCGATACGACACGTGATACGACACGACACGACACTCCGACACGTCAATCCTAAAAAATAATAGATTTCGACACGTTGGGACACGTTTTAATATTAAATAATATTTTTAATTTATATAGCATATAATTCATTTAATATTCAATAATTTAACAAAAAAATAAAACTAAATTAATAATACCAATCAACATGTTATAAAGGTGGAAGCTTTAATAAAAAAACAATAACTGGGATGACAGAGAGAGATAATATCAGATAGAGAGATCAAATCATATTAGAGAGAGATAAGAGAGAAGGAGATACAGCAATAGCGTAATAGGAATTGACAACAATGATGCTAAGGTGATCTCTTATCTATTTAAGGGAAAAAAAGGAATTGATATGATCAGGTGGAAGCTTTATTAATATATTTTAATTTTTTTTTTAAATAATTTTTTTACGAAATTGCCATTTGACTGTGTCGGAACGTGTCGGAAAAGTCAAATTCGCGTGTCGAAATGGTCAACGTGTCGGGAATGTTGACCGCGTGTCGGATACCGTGTCGGAACGTGTCGGAACTTGTCGGAGCGTGTCGGACACGACACTCCCTGTTTTTTGGAGTGTCTGTGCTTCCTTGTCTTTCGCAGGGTATTTTGGACCTTTCACCAGTGCATTGAGGGTTTTAAATATTGTAAACTCATAATCCAAATTGATGGCACACACCTGTACGGTAAATACAAAGGTACCCTTTTGATTGCTACGTCACAGGATGGAGATGGATACATTCTGCCTATTGCCTTTGCTATTGTTCCGTCGGGTGAGAGATTGGAAGATTGGTCGTGGTTTCTTAGCCTAATGCGTTTTCATGTTACACATAGGCATGGTATTTGTCTAATATCCGATCGGCACCCCAGCATCATCAGGGCTGTGAAGGATCATGCCGGTTGGTAGCCTCCATTTGCGTATCACGTGTTTTGTCTTTGTCACATCGAAAGCAACTTTAACACTAAGTTGAGGGATGTGGAGCTGAAGAAAACCTTGATGAAACTAGGTATACAATTTCCTGAATGTGTACATTTTGTATCTAATGCAAATTTATATATAACTCATTCATTTGAACCATTTTTTGTAGGGTACCTGAGTTTGAAGATTCATTTTGATATCAGATTTCAGGAATTTGTCGACAGTAACCCACAAGTAGCATCATGGATAGATCATATTCCCAAAGACAAATGGTGCAGGTCTTATGATGAGGAGGGCTGCAGGTTTGGTCATATGACGACTAACCTATCTGAGTGTATCAATAAGGTCCTAAGGGGTGCATGTAATTTGCTTGTAACGGCATTGGTCAAGATGACTCAAAGTAGACTTGTTGAGTATTTTGTCAAGAGACGTGAAAAGATCCAAAAAACAATGGCAAAAGGCTGGAGAATTGCAAAAAAGGTTGAGGATTACATACAAAAGAATGACCAGTTAAAGGTGAGTCTCTGTGTGCGTGTTTTTGATAGAGACTTGAAATTGTTTGAAGTTGAAGATGCCTACAATCAATCTACGCATGATGCCGGCGACATAATGAGGGTGGACTTGCTCAATCGCAAATGTCAATGTGGACGGTTCACAGCTAGAAGATTTCCTTGTAGTCACGTGTTATAGGTGTGCAAGGTAGAAAAATTGAACCACTATGACTATGTCGATCCTGTGTTTTCAATGTCACAAATTGACAAGGTCTATGTTGCACATTGGTATCCAATGGGTAATGAGTTGTTGCTTCCACAAATAGATGGCCCAACTATTATCCCAAATTCATTGTTGGTACGTGCACAAGGAAGAGCGAAGTCTTCAAGGATACAAAATGAGATGGATTGGGTTGAGTCACAACCCACAAGCAGTCAGAGTAGATGTAGCACCTGCAAACAAATTGGTCACAATAAACGTACATGTCCTATGAGGATTAGATAGAGTTGAACCAATGTTGTGCATTCAGTTGTGAACTTGATGTTAGGAGGCACCATGGGAGGTGGTGAATGTGTTTATGGTTTATGTTAATGTGTTTCTTTTATGTGACTTTGTATTGTAAACTTTATGTTACTTTATGTTGTTTTATGTTGCTTTCAATCCAAATTTGGAACCGATGACATGGAATGTTCAACAAATGCAATGAATGGTACTTTTCCAAAAACTTGATCAATTTGGTTCAAACCATAGCAAAACATGTCACAATTGTCCATAGAAACTCAGAACAATGACTAATACGTGTGTAAAATGACTTAACCAAGTTTCGGGGATCCTAAACCAATGTTTCCAAACAATATATTTTCATTTATGGATTATAACGTCCACGTTGGTTTTTTGTATCACAAATTGTGTTCCCCAAGTCACACTAACGTATTCCATGAGTGTACAATCACCACCAAACCAAAAAAATATGTGGAAAACAGAATGGGGTGCCAAAAGCAATGGTTTAATCGATCAACCCATACTGGTTTAATCGACTACATTTGTGTCACAAATTGGTTTAATCGATCCTAAACCAACGTTTCCAAACAATATATTTACATTTAGGGAATATAACGTCCACGTTGGTTTTTTGTATCACAAATTGTGTTCCCCAAGTCACACTAACGTATTCCATGAGAGTACAATCATTACCAAAATGAAAAAATCCGTGGAAAATAGAATGGGGTGCCAAAAGCAATGGTTTAATCGATTAACCCATACTGGTCTAATCGATCAACCAAAATGTAGTCGATTAAACCAGTATGGGTTGATCGATTAAACTATTGCTTTTGGCACCCCATTCTGTTTTCCACGGATTTTTTTTGGTTTGGTGGTGATTGTACACTCATGGAATATGTTAGTGTGACTTGGGGAACACAATTTGTGATACAAAAAACCAACGTGGACGTTATAATCCATAAATGTAAATATATTGTTTGGAAACGTTGGTTTAGGATCCCCGAAACTTGGTTAAGTCATTTTACACACATATTAGTCATTGTTATGAGTTTCTATGGACAATTGTGACATGTTGTGCTATGGTTTGAACCAAATTGATCATATTATTGGATAAATACCATTCACGGCAAACGGTAAACATTGAAAAGGGCATAGATAATGATAAATAATTCCAATAACAAAACAACAACTTTATTACATGAAATAGTTCAAGAACTAAACCCTAGTACAAACCCTAATCCCAAATACATCAAATCAGATATAAAGCAAAATACATAACAATAAATCCACCCTAAACATGAACTAAAAACATAAACCCTAAATCTAATCCTCTTCCTCCTCGGACGCCGTCTCCTCGTCATCCTCATCTGACACATGAGCCCCCTCCCATGCATCCTCCTCAACCTCCTGTCCTCGTGCAAGCTCTAGACGAGCAAGCCTATCTTCCACACCCTTGAACCTTCCATGTATGTGTCTAAACCTTTCATTCCCTTTCTGGATGTGACTCTTCCTCCATTTTTTATGTTTCAGCACCATTTTTCCTATCTTCTTCAGTGTGGCATTTATGCCCTTCATGACATCACGCAAAGAAAATCCACCTTCAGGTTCAGCTATCTCCTCAACCTCAGCCTCGTCATCATCCTCCTCCTGATCCTCCGCCTCTGGGTCAACTATGTGTGCATCTGGGGCAACATAAGGAACCCCAATCTCAACCGGACCAGTGAACTGCCATACACCCGCCCTGTTCTTTGCAATCTTGCACTGCTCCAGTAGACGCTTTCCGAACTTGCAATTATAGCCTGTGGTCTTCTTCAAGTGCTCAGTGTCCATGGAAACACCAAAGTGAACCAGTATCCTCTGTACCAGACAGGCGAATGGAATATGACCCTTATGTTTGGCCTTAAACATCATCCAACAGATGTAGTGCCTCCAATTGACCATAACTGCATGTCGGAAAGCCCACATGATAGGAATGTCATGTTCCAGCACCCTGAAATGATTGAAATCTCGCGGAAACAGGATGTGGGTGATGACATAGTGTAATATACGGACCTCTACACTGAGCAACCCCACTGTGTAGTGAATGTGACGCCCACGTGCGATATCAGGCCTCCTAGCCTCCTCCACAACATCACCTCGGGAATATCTAGAAATTGTTACACTACTATCTGCATCATACTCCACAGTCTGCGAAGCATCAAAGTCATAGCCCAGTATCTCCAACCATAGCGGAGTCGTCATGATGATGTCCACCCCGCAGACCCTCGACCTTAACTCTCCCTGTACGTAGATGAGGTTATGGTAGAAGGCCCGCACCAACAACTCTGAATACGAACACAACATCTCAGCCAAAACCCTCAGATGTGCTGCCTCCAACAATGCCAAAATCTGAAATCCCTCCGCCGCAAAAAATGTTGTATACAATGATTTCGAAGGACATAAGGGTCGGTTCACATGGTCACGTACAAATGCAGTGTGAAACGAGGGGTCATCCTCAAACAAGTATCCAAATGGGAGGTCGACAGTAGCAGGCTCTTCGTCTTGTGGCCTTAACGAAGACGACCAGTCTTGTCGTTGCTTCGTGCGTCTCTCATCTTGGGCATTGTCTGATCTTCTACGGGAAGCCATTTGAACAAGCGTACCTACAATGGAAGTGGAAACAATATCAATTAACAATATCAATAACTCAAAATCGGACAATAAGAATATCAAAAAAATTCAAAAATCAATAGTCATGCATAATAACAAAAAAATAATCTAAAAACACAAGTAAACTAAGCTATAGAAATACGCTAATGATAATATCAAATCTCTGTGTGTTCCTCCACATTCACCATTTCCAGATTCACCATTCCAAAGTCCCGTGGCTGTGGAAAAGATTCAAAATCAAAACCCTAACCCTAATGTTCTTCATTACACGAAACAATATCAATAACTAAAGACAAAAAAAATCAAACCACGTTCTACCATAAAACAGAAAAAAAAATAGAAACAAAATCATGTAAAGGAGAAAAAAAAAACTAAACATAAAACACAATGCAAGTGCCTAATCGTTACCTACCAACTCAGTTTCACAAGGTGGATAGTTCTGATGGTGCAATCGGACGGCCAAGGAGAGGAATTTCATTGGGTTCTTGAAGAGGTGGTATTTTGGGGGTTTGTAATCGACTAGGGTTTCAAAATAACCCCGTTCGCGAAATGGGGGGGTTTAAAATTTAGTCGATTAAATCTCCCAAGAAATTAATCGATCAAGATAGATTTGAAGTCGATTAAAATGCGGGGTTCATATTTCCTGTATTTTTGCAATGTAGTCGACTAAATCTTCACCTTAATCGACTAAAGGGGGCAGGATAGTGGATAGTTTTGGGGGAGGGGCAAATTGGTTATTAATTAATTAATGAGGGGCAAAAGGGTCAAAAAGCCAGATGTGCACATTCTCCAAGTAATATTTTCTAGTTTTCATTTACGACATATGAGACTGTGTTATTTATACTCTTACATCAAAAGAATGAAAGTTTAATTTGTTTGTTATATATTAAATAAAACCTTTTTTGTAGTGATTAAATTTTATTATTTACTTTTTACAGAACGATAAATGTCATTTTTTATTTAAATTTAAAATTTAAATTCATTTATTTTCATTGTGCATATTTATTTATATTTCTAAAAAAAATATAATGAACAAATATGAGTTGATACAAAAAAGTATTCTACTAAATCGAATATTTGGTGAATTGAATTGAACTACATTTAATATAATCGAATATTTGGTGAATTGAATTGAACTGCATTTAATATAATCGAATATTTTATTATTTAAACAAAAACATTATTAAAAAGTGTGTGTGTGTGTGTGTATATATATATATATATTAGAAACACGGTCATTAGAAAAAAAGTAATTAGAATACTCTGTGTTTAATCAAATTCCAATTTTTGATAATTTCAGTTTTTGCTTTATACTCTTTTCCCACCTATCAAGTTTAAAATTCAAATTTAAAAAGTTTGAATTATAAACATTACATATTTTCCCCTAATAAATATAATAAATAATATTATTAATAGGCTTAACAATTTTTCATGCATAAAGTTGAGAAACATTAAAATAGTCTGTAAAAACTTAATGGCAAACAACATTTTACGATGCACGAGTTAGATGGTCATTGGTCACTGAATGGTCATTCATTTTTATAGTGATTAAATTTTTATACTTTATTTTATACAGAATGATAGATGTAATTTTTTTATTAATTATACATATTATTATAAAATTTAATTTTCTTATCTTTTAATTTATAATTTTTAGATTAAATATACATATATATATTTAAAATATTTATGTTAATTTTTTTAAAAAATACATATACAATTTTTTTTCTCTTTTGGTATTAATTTTTTAAATTTATTTATTTATTTATTTTCGATTATAGTATAAATGTGTCATTTCTTATGGGCTTTATTAATCTCCATCAATAGGAGAGAAGTATCTCCTACCACTCTCACAATCATGTGGTGGGACCCGCATAGTTATAAAATAAAAAATAAAAAATAAAAAAGCTCAAGGATCGATGTCTCTGTAGGAAAATAAACTTATCTCCTATGGCATAAGACTAGTTTTTTCCCATTTCTTATTTATTTTTTGTATTTAAATTCAATATTTAGTTTATTTTTTAACAACTATACATATATTTTTATAATTTTAAATATTTTTTCATTTGATCTATAATTTTATATTAAATTTAAATTTATTATATATATATATATCTTTGCATTTCAGAAACATTAAATGTTAAATTTAAATTTATTATTATATATAGGTGAAATTTTAATATTATTATAATAACGTGTTGGCTTTTGTAAATAATATATGATCATTTTTATTTGATCAAATAAATTAAGCCCAAATAACATAATAACAAAAATTATTAAACCTAAGCATAATAATATATTTTCCAATAAGTATATAATAATACAGTTGTCTACCACTAAAAACTGTTGAACTAATTACCAAAAAAAAAAAAATATGTTGAACTCTTTTTCCTCCTATATCAATTTAAAATTCGAATTTCAAAAAAATAGTGGGATAGAAATAAAAATATTTGCTACCAATTAATGTTGAACTCTTTTCCGACATATATCAAGTTTGAATTTCAAAATTAGAAAAAGTAATGAGATATTAATAATAAAAAAATGATTAAATATTTTTTAAAAATGTTTATGTTAAATATTTTAATTAAATATATTTTTTAACAACTATACATATATTTTTATAATTTTAAATATTTTTTTCATTAGATCTATAATTTTATATTAAATTTAAATTTTATTATTATATATAGGTGAAATTTTAATATTATTATAATAACGTGTTGGCTTTTGTAAATAATATATGATCATTTTTAATTGATCAAATAAATTAAAGCCCAAATAACATAATAAAAAAAATTATTAAACCTAACCATAATAATATTTCCAATAAATATATAATAATACGGTTGTCTACCACTAAAAACTGTTGAACTCTTTTTCCTCATATATCAATTTAAAATTCGAATTTCAAAAAAATAGTGGGATCTAAATAAAAATATTTGCTACCAATTAATGTTGAACTTTTTTTCGATATATATCAAGTTTGAATTTCGAAATTAGAAAAAGTAATGAGATATTAATCATAAAAAAATGATTAAATATTTTTAAAAAATGTTTATGTTAAATATTTTAATTAAATAAATTTTTTAACAACTATACATATATTTTTATAATTTTAAATATTTTTTTCATTTGATCTACAATTTTATATTAAATTTAAATTTACTATTATATATATAGGTGAAATTTTAATATTATTATAATAACGTGTTGGCTTTCGTAAATAATATATGAACATTTTTAATTGATCAAATAAATTAAGCCCAAATAACATAATAAAAAATTATTAAACCTAACCATAATAATATATTTTCCAATAAATATATAATAATACGGTTGTCTACCACTAAAAACTGTTGAACTCTTTTTCCTCATATATCAATTGAAAATTCGAATTTCAAAAAAATAGTGGGATCTAAATAAAAATATTTGCTACCAATTAATGTTGAACTATTTTCCGACATATATCAAGTTTGAATTTTGAAATTTGAAAAAGTAATGAGATATTAATCATAAAAAATGATTAAATATTTTTAAAAAATGTTATGTTAAATTTTTTTTTTTTAAATTACTTGCACAAAATTCTTTTCTCTTTTTGTATTATGTTTTCGAATTGTTTTTTTTTTAAAAAAAACATCCTGGAATATTCACTTTTTTTTAAAGGAGGTTGGAATACTGAACTCTTTTCCCACATATATCAAGCTTCATATGCCTGTATTATATTTTGAAATTGAAGAGCCTTCAATTTCTCTTCTAGTTCATATTCTAAATATGAGCATGCAAAACAGAGCTTTTCAATTCCTAATTACATTGAATTAGGCTAGGCTCTTATTAATAGGCACCAAAAAAATTTAAAAAAGTAGAAGAATAAATTAATAGTGATAATTAAAGCAAAAAATTCCTAAAAGAAAAATTGCTTTGAAACTATGTTGCTGGGTTGCACTGGTCTAACATCCGGCACACTTCCAACATTCTTTGAAGAAAAATAAGATGGATTTATGAGAGTCAAAGTAGTATCATCCCTATCCAATTCATCACTCCCATCATCACGGTAAGCATATCTGTCAAGAACAGACATCAATTAAAGAACAGACATCAATTAAAGAACAACAACAAAAATGCGAAACAAATTATGTATGGACAGGAAGAATAGAAGGGAAAACTCATCTTGCTCTTGTAGACATTAAAGATAGAAAATAAAAGAACTTTAAGATAAAGTAGAAATTTTTACTGTATTGAATTTTGAGATGGAGCCCAGAGAGCACAGATAACACACATGAGAGAAAAAGACAGAACTTACCAAAATGCTGGGATGATCCACACATTATGTCATTGCTCGTTGTATATTTTTGTTTCTTTGTTGCAGCTTGTAGATCTTTTCAAAGAAGGCTAAAATCAAATATTTAGTCATTTAAAAGTTAAGACATTTTGTTTTATAATCTCATTCATTCATGATATTAGATTATGGAGAAAATACTTGTAGAAGAAAAGCGGATAGACAAGAATGTCATACCTTTCTATGAGAAAGTACAAAAGCACATATCCCAGTGATTCCAAATCATCCCGTCAGTTTTGTTCTACAACAAAGCTGCAAAAAAAACCAAAAATATTACATGTTCATGTAATAGAACAACAATTTGAGATGGTGAAGAAGATAAACAGACAGATGAGAGAAGAAATATATGCACAGAAGCTAATTACCAAATTTGAGAAGATGAAGAAGATAAACAGAAAGATAAGAGAAAAAACATGTGCACAGAAGCTAATTACCAAATGAAAAAATTCAATAACACATATCCTATTTATACACAAAATATTTGCATTTTTTACAAAATATTTTCTTTTTTTAATGATTATTTTTTTGACAAAATAGTATTTTTTATGCAGCATTAATATGGTTAACAATTATCCATGTAGAAAGTAATGGGATAATGTCTACAAAAAAAAGTAATAGGATAGTAAATGAGCTGTCTGCCACCAACAATTGTTCAAATATTTTCCCACCCTTTAAAATTCAAATTCAAATTTAAAATTTAAAATTCAAAATCAAGATTTCAGAAAGCAATGAGATATTATTAATTTTAAAATTCCAATGCAGAAAGTAAAGGGACATTAAATAAGCTTTCTGCCACCAACAATTGTTAACAAATCTTGTCCCTTGATTTAAATTACAAATTCGATTTTTATTTTATTTTTCTATTTATTGATTTTACCAAAGAAGGAAAGTTTTAAATATTTTATAATGTGAACACAAAGCTGAAAGTGAAGGAGAAAGCGACACATTAGCATACTTGCCAAAAAATGGATTTCCTTTAGAAATATTAAATAGGAGTAAGAATAAATAACATAACTGATCCACACCAAAAAATAAAATAAAAAAAATAACATAACTGATTAGAATAAAGCAGAAAAAAATATACAAGATAAAAAATAAAAAAAGGTAAAACACAAAAATAACCATATTATACATGTTCTTCATTATTTGTTTGCTTTTAGATAGTTTGTTGTTACTTTTTTTTTTGGTAGATACATGGGGCATAGCCCCACAAAGAAAACAAAAGACAGAAAACCAGAAACTAGACCAACTAAAGAAATAAAACCAAAACAGAACAGGAAATAAAGTGAAGATTAAACAGACTTGAGCAGCATCTTGAAACCGAATAGACCAGTCCAGGATCAAGCAAATCCGCAACAAGCAGATTGAGGAGCTCTCCATGAGGGGATGGAATTGTGGATCGACCAAAAGAATCCTCCAAAGCTTTCTTTGCAATCCAATCTGCACAACAATTGCAGGACCTAGGAACATGCTTCAGAGAAACTAACCAATCTCTATTAAGAACAACTCGAATCTTAGCCACCAAGGGAGGCTTTCGAGTTTCATTACCAGATTTGGTAAGAAAGCTTAAAGCTTGAACAGAATCTGATTCTACAATGATACTCTTCCAACCATAGCTCCAAGCAAATTCCAAACCATGGAATAAGGCCCAGAGTTCAGCTTGCAAAGAGGAACAGGAACCGATAAATGCAGAAAAACCACTTAACCAATCTCCATTCCAGTCTCTTAAAAGGCCACCACAAGCCGCTCTATCATTTGTTGCTGCACCGTCGACATTCAACTTAAGAAAACCTGGAGCTGGGACTGACCAAACCTGACTAGGAAGAATAGGAAGGTCTTTTGGAACATGTTGCAGAATTCGTTTGCTTTTACAGCAACTAATTTCGTCAATTAAAAAAGCAAGCACACTAGAAGGATCAGTTGGACGATTTGCAGTCACATTATGCAGCTCTTTGTTTCTCCAAATCCACAAGTAATTGCAGGCTGTGAAGAAATAATCTCTCCAGTCTTTACCAAATTTAAGCTTCTGGTTCAAATTAATAAGAATCCATTCTTTAAAAGAGCTTGAACTCAGGAAGCCTATCGGCAGTGGTTGGAGGAGAGGATTTAACCAAACATTCTTTGCTTTAGGGCAGTCCCTAAAAGCATGAAGACAAGTCTCCACTTCATCAGGACACGGAAAACAGCTATTAGGTAAATCACCCCATCTGCTTGTATATTCTTTGGTGAGCATCCTTCCATGGAGCATCTTCCACATTAGCAACTTGACCCTGTCTTTTCCTTTCCAGCTCCATATCCAATCCCAACTGCTATTGCTTAAGCTTTGTATAGGACAAGACAGATTCCTGTAGGCAGATTTAACAATGGATTGACTTGGTGACCTATTTTTCCAACTCAGCAAATCCTCACCTGCTTCCCCATCCATATAAGAAACAGCCAAAATCTGGTTCATTATGCACCCATCAAAATGATTAAGGAGGAACTGTATGTTCCATCTTTCTCCATCTAGGAAAGAGCTGTAATTTATCTTTAGAGCAGTAGCCTCATCTGTGGGGGGAACAATTGCAAGAGAAATTAGATCATAATTGTGGCCTATCCAATTGTCCTTCCATAATTCAATTTTCTTCCCATCTCCAATCTGCCAAGAGATGTTGCTTAGCATATCAGGCCAGATTTTACATAAGCTCTTCCACAAGTGAGAGTCATAAGCTTTGCTAGATACTTCCTTCAAAAGATTTTTGCTTCTGCCATATTTGCCAACTAACATTCTATCCCAAAGTTGATCCGGAGATTGGATTAAAGACTAGGCACACTTATGCAAAAAAGCTTCATTTTGCTTTCTTAGATCAATAATACCCAAACCTCCTTATTTTTTGGTTGCTTGAGCTTCTCCCAGCTGACCGCATGGTTCCTTCTCTGGATATCTGAGTCACCCCATATGAAGCTTCTTTGGAGTTTTTCAATATCATCACAAATGCCTTTTGGGAGGAGGCTACTCTGCATATTAAACATAGGGATGGCAGAGATAACAGATTTAGCTAGAGTAACTCTCCCTGCCATTGATAAACAGTTCTTTTTCTAGCCTTGGAGCCTTCCATTTACTCTATCCATAATATCCCCATAGTGCTGTTTATTTATTCTCCCATGCTTCATCTTATAACCTAAATATCTGCCAATATTCTTTGTATATGCAAAGCCACTTGTTTCCACAATAGCATTAGCAAGCTCAGGGGAAACATTCTTCGAGAAAAATATATTAGATTTGAGATAACTAACCTTTTGACCTGACATATCTCCAAAAGTGGCAAGGCATTTCATGATTATTTTAATCTGGTCAATGCTAGCTTCACCAAAGAGCAATAAGTCATCCGTGAAGAGTAGGTGAGAGATTGGAGGGCCACATTTACCAGCTGACATAGGCTTCCATTCCTTTCTATCCATTGAATCCACTATTAGATGGGACAACTTTTCCATACACAGAACAAAGATATACGGGGAAATAGGGTCCCCTTGTCTTAGGCCTCTGCTGGGGGATATTCTACCCGATTTAGCACCATTCCAGAAAATCTCTAATTCAAATGAAGAAATATACTGCATGATGAGGTTCACCAAATAATCTAGGAGGTTGATCTCGATTAACACTTTTTGTATGAAGCTTCAGGACATTCTATCATAGACTTTCTCAAGATCGATCTTTATAGTGAAGAAACCCCTGTTGCCTTTCATTCTGTTCATGGAGTGGACCATATCCTGAGCAATGACAATATTATCCTGTATTTGCCTATTAGGGACAAAACTGACTTGTTGAGGGGAGATAAGTTTATTCAGAATTGGCTTCAGTTTCCCTACTATGATTTTGCTTATTCCTTTATATAAAACTGAGCAGAGGGCTATAGGCCTAAATTGGGATATTTTGTCAGGTTTGGCCAGTTTAGGAATAAGCACTAGAAAAGTTTTGTTGAGATCCTTCACCTCAGTTGGATTCTTCCAAATCTGAGTGACACACTCCACCACTTGGTTTTTCATAAGATCCCAATTTTTCTAAAAGAAAAAGGCAGGAAATCCATCTGGACCAGGGGCTTTCAGACCATTCATGGAGAAAAAAGCTTCCTTTATCATAACCTCCAAATAGGGTCATTCAACAACTTCATTTCTGTTTCTTCCAAAGCAGGCCAGCTGGCTCAAGTAATGACCCAAGGTCTATTGCGAATCTCCTCTGTGAACAGATTTTTGAAAAACTTGATAATAAGCTTTTTCAGATTCTCCTCTTCTCTCACAGGGTGACCCTCATCATTTTTCATTTCAAGAATTTTGTTCCTAGCTCTCTTGATGATTGTAGTGGTATGGTAAAATCTAGTATTTCGATCACCATCAGCTAGCCAATTGCACCTCGCTTTCTGGAACCACAGAGCTTCTTCTTGATCCATAACCCGGCTCAATTCTCCCTGAAGGGCCCTATCTAACTCAGAATGAACCTGATCCTGCATACTGTTGGTGTTCAGTTGAGTTTCTTGAAGCCTTTTTAGAAGATAATCTTTTCTAACCTGAATGCACCCAAAGACCCTTTTATTCCAAGATTTCAAAGGATTAACCAGAGCTGACGGACTCTGATTAATATTGCACCGAGGATTCCACATAAATCTAAGAAAGTGGGGAAAATATGAGTGCTCTTGCCAAGCTGCTAGGAACTTGAAAGGCCTCTCCTTCCAAGACATCCTATTTGGGATTAGTGAGAGAAGGAGCGGATTATGGTCAGAATTGAGCCGAGGTAAGGATCTCACACTAGCTTCTTCATAAGCAACTCTCTAGTCTGCATTTACACAAATTCTGTCAAGCCTTTTGAAAACCCTATCCAAATGCATCCACTTGGGGGCCCTCCAAGTAAAATTCGAACCTCTACAGCCCAGGTCCATGATGTTACAATCATTTAAGAATGACGAGAATTTCTGACATCTAGCAAGGTTGACAGGGCACCACCTTTTTTCTCACAAACCAAAGCTATTTCATTGAAATCACCCATCAAAGCCCAAGGACCGACTACATTATCAGTGATTCTCTTGATATTTATCCACAGATCCTCTCTAACTTCCTCTCTAGGATTAGCATAAACCACAGTTGGAAGGAAAGAACTCCCTGTGTTGACATAACAAGACATGTGAATAAATTGACTATTTTTCTCAATGATAGTAATTTTGAAAGACTCTTCCTTCCACATAATCCAACAGCATCTTCTATGGCAAACTGATTGAACCCAAGTTGCTTTATTTTTTTCTGGGCAATAACCCCACTTATTCTAGGTTCTAGGATTTCTACCAAGCCAATCCTATATTTCCTTATGAAATTACTAAGGGATTTCTTAAAGGATTTCTTAGCAGCACCCCTGCAATTCCAAACAAGGCAATTCATTGGATAACTGAATCAGGTCCAGAGTTGCAAAGCCCCTGGTCACTTTCTGTCATATGCACTGCATCTGAGCATATATTATCCTTCTCCATATCCATTCCATCAGTACTTTCACGATCAGGAGGCTCCTCTGGTTTTAATTGGTCTTCACTACTGGCCTTTGAGACCACCATATCCGAAAGCTGGCTCTCCTCAACACACATCTCACAAGTAGCTACTGGGACAACCCTGCCACTTAGATTAGTTGCAGCAATCTTAGAACAAAGATCCTTCTCTTCCTCTAAAGGCTTTGTACTGACACCAGAACGGGCAGCTGAGACAGAGGGGTGTTGTCTCTGTTGAACCTGTTTTTTCAGTTTACTGGATGAAGGGAGCTCTAGGGGGTAGAGCTTTTTCCCACTGAAATGGGTTCAGAGGCAAAGATAAAAGTGTTTAAATTCTCTGGAGCCTTAGATTTATAGTTGGGTTTGCCACTTGTCTTTTTTAGATTTAATGGAGTTTTCCTCGCCGATGTGGAGGAATTGACCTACCCACTTTATTCTCTTTACTCACAAAGCTCTTGGCTCCTACAGTAGCTTTAGGAGTAGGGCTCTTCATAGCTGACGGCCTGCTACTATTCTCTATTTCTTTTTTATACTGGTTATGTTGGTTTTTGTTGGAGATATCAACTCCAAAAGATCTTTCTTCCTTTCCTTCGAATCTTTTAGGTTGTTGGCTCTTTGGGAATTTCTTCATCTGGACCACCATCCAGGGTCCCACTCCATGATTCACAAGTGGAGTCTCTTTTTCTATGACCGGTTCCTGAGCTTTGTTGTTTTCTGTAGGTTTCACAAAATCTGGGCATTTTTCAGAATTATGCACATACCTGCCGCATTGGAGACAAATCATATAGAGATCTTCATATTCTACCTTAAAGATTTCATCCTCCAGAATATATTCCCCCCTCAAAGGTCTAGCTAGATCCAATTCAACACAAACTCTAGCATACTTCCCTCTATCCCCCAATGAGGTAGTTTTGTCAATCTTCAACACTTTACCAATTGAATTCCAATAAACTTCAGAACAGAGACACCACAATACTCAAGAGGAATACCTGGTAGGCGAATCCAGGCTGCTACTCGATGGACAGCTGTTGTGTGAGGATTAAAGAAAGGTTCCCATTTTCTTAAGGCCAGGTAATGTCCCATGAGGATCCAAGGTCCCCCTGATAAGGCCAAGTTAAGGTCTTCCAAGCTCGCAAACTTCACAGAGAAAAACTCATTTCCCAGGTCGACTACTGTTATAGAGCCCGATTTCGCCCATTAGCTCTCAAGCTTTTTCTTCATGTACATCACTCCAACTTTCTTTCCCAAAAGTTTCACGATAATAGCATTTCTCCATGGATGTCGCAGCCTCTGTTTTGCTTCTCTAGAACACCTGAACCAAACTGATCCATCATCGTAGATAGTCTGGAACCCCAATTCGTTAATAACTCCTAGCTTGGGATCCAAAGGCTCGTTGTTATCTCCCTCAGTCTCTTCCTGCCAGGTATCATCCTCTCCCATCGAATTTCCTTCTGCTCGGAGAGCTTCCGCGAAAGACTTGGGTTTCCCTGACGGAATTCGCTCCATTATGTTTCCTAAGCTCGCTCCTCTGTTCGAAGAGTCCGGGGAGAATTCCTCCCCGTTCTTTGACCTTTTGACACTCTTTCGTATACAATCCTTTGTTTCGACTTCAGAAATTAGTGAATCTTCATTGCTGCCATTTAAGACGCTGATCTTGCCCTAACAGAGACCTAACCCATTTTGTTGTTACTTTATATTGAGTATTTGATTTTCTATTTAGATGATGTTAAATTATAATTTTTACTTTAGTTAATTATAATTAATTATATAATAAATAAATAAAGGGTTTGGTATTTGTCATTTTAAATGACATAAGTTATGTCATTTTAGGAGAGAGATAGACACAGAAAAACGAAAATCATTGGAGAGAGAAAGTGAGTGGTTTTTTTAATTTAAAATTCAAATTTTCTGTGTATGTATCTCTCTTAAAATGATATAACTTTCTGTCATTTAAAATGACAAACACTTTTCTCATAAATAAATAATTAAAAATAACAAATAGGTGCCAAGGCAACTGCTGCTTGGATGTACGCCATTGTATGTAGGGGTGTTCGCGGTCTGGATTGGATCGGTTTTGGAAGCAAAACTCATCCGATCAAATCCCTTCGGTTTGATCATGTAATCATCCATTCGGTTTAGATTTTTTTTCAAATCCGATCCGATCCAATCCAATTTTTTTCGGTTTGGATTGGATCGGTTTTCGGTTTTTTGAATATCTTAAAATTAGTCTCATGATTATTGTGCAAATAACATCTTTCATATATATTGGCTTTGTAAAAAAAAAATTTGAAATACAAAAATATCAGTAAACATTTCTATAGTTGATGAAACGTGACTAAGTTTTTTCTTGGGTTTAGTTTATGAGTTAATGAGTTTTGAGTTTAGAAATTTTTGGGCTATGATTGGGGAAAGGACAAGTAGGTAGAGAATAATTAATATATTGGATCGGTTTGGATTGGATCGGTTTTCATCAACCCATCCAAAAACCGATCCAATCCAATTAAAATTTGCGGTTTTTTTTCGGTTTTCAATTTTTCAATTTTCGATTTATTCGGTTATCGATTTTTCGATTTGATTTTCGTGGTTTGGATCGGTTGATGAGCACCCATAATTGTATGTAGATGCGAGAATATGTAATGTGACATTATTCGTTGACTCTTGCTGACATTAACACTTCAGAAGTTTGAACCTACAGGGTAGTGTATAACTGTATATGCTGTGGTACTAAACGACGACGCAGGGTCCAAGCAAGGTCATTTTGAGCTGTTTCATTTATGCGCCGCTGGGTGCGTTTTGCGCGGTGAGTGAGACAGAGAGAAGAAGAAGATGGGGAAGAAGACGAAGAAGCCTGGGAAAGGCAAAGAGAAAACTGAAAAAAAAACTGCAAAAGCTGAAGAGAAGAGAGCTCGCAGGGACACAAAGAAGCTTTCTCCCGAAGACGACATCGACGCCATTTTGGTATAATTCTATAGTCACTAAGTTGAATTAGCTTGCGGTTCTTCTTTCTAATTACGTGAAAATCTTTTTATTTGTTGAATTGAACACAGTTGAATATTCAAAAGGAAGAAGCCAAAAAGAAAGAAGTTCATGTTGAAGACAATGTTCCTGCACCTTCTCCTCGCTCCAACTGCACCGTAATGCCGTTAATTCTACAAATACTTTATTTTACATCTTGATTTTGTTGCCTATTTTATTTCGTGATGTTTGATTCTTCAGCTCACCGTTAATCCGTTGAAAGAGACTGAGTTGATTCTTTATGGCGGTGAATTTTACAACGGGAACAAGGTTAGAACTCAACGCGGTAGTTACTTATCGCGGTTTACATGTTTAATTGAAGCATTCTGATTCTGATTCTGATTTCGAGGCAATTTTTATTACTATGTGAATTTTTGTACAGACTTTCGTGTACGGCGATCTTTACCGTTATGATGTGGAGAAGCTGGAATGGAAATTGATTTCGAGTCCGAACAGTCCTCCTCCTCGCAGTGCTCATCAGGCAGTTGCTTGGAAGAATTATGTTTATATTTTTGGTAATTGATTTGATAAGGCTTTCTGGAATTGTGCATGCTCAGACTCAAGTCATTCATGTGACGGTTATTTTATTTTTTATTTTTTTATTTGTGCTTTTTTTTAGGTGGTGAATTTACATCTCCAAACCAAGAGCGGTTCCATCACTACAAGGTTTGACAGACCTGCATCGTGTTGCCTCTGTTACTTGCAGAAAATGTGGGCTTGCTTTACTGGATTTTTGAAATTTAAAGATGTTGCTTTTGAATTTTGATCTGTGTGTTGTGTAGGATTTTTGGATGTTGGACTTGAAAACAAATCAGTGGGAACAGCTTAATTTAAAAGGATGCCCGAGTCCACGATCAGGACATCGAATGGTATGTTCAAGTTCATATGAAGTCGTTAGTAAGAATGTCAGATTATTAAATCTTAAATTAAACAGGTTTTTGGTATGTTTGTTTTTGAAAATGCATACTATTCCATTTGACTCAAATAACACCTTCCACTGTCTGGATTGCGTAGCAAAGTCCCTCAGATGATTTCTTACCTGTTTGGATCTTGTACACTACATGACATCAAATACTCGAATTATATGAGTTCTGGTACCTGGCAATTCTTAGGCTCCCTTTATCATGGTTATTTCCTATATTTATTCTTTTAATATGCAACCCAAATGTGACAATTGAATCACAATTTATGAGGACATAGCATATTTATATTTCTGTTAGAAACATAGAAGTTAAATGATCCGCATATTTACAGCTTAATTTGGTTCATTTCAATGGGATATTCCAATTTTGAAAAAGCATTACAGCCATATCAGAAATTAAATAAAAAGAATAATTTATTAACTTGTCCCTGAAACTGATTTGATCACTAATATCCTAGTCATGGAGTAACAATAGCCCAATAAATTGTGCAAGATACTGTTATTAGGAACACAGAAGAAGTTTCTTTTGTGCTATTTGGTCTTTAAACAGCTGCAAGGTTGTATTACTTCCATATCTCAATGCCTTTTCAACTGTCCCCATTTAGTGGATGGCAGAAAATGTTATCAAAAGATTTATTTTTTCTTCTTAATTAATTGACTTTTATAATCATCATGTTTGTTTGCAATTGTTAAGAGATTGCAACTTTGTTCATAACATTGTGGAACATTTGTTGATGTTGATTCTTCTTGCTGTCGCTGATTGCAGTAACTAAGATATAGCAACTGTGACTTATAGAAAATCATTGACATTGATTATTCTTGCTGATTTCTTCTCTATTTTATGCATCTTATTTTGGGTACTTTGAGGTTGGTTGCATTACTTATTGCATTGCTGAATGCCCGAAACCTTGCAATATTCTTCCTATCTCTCTTTCCATTTAAACTTTCTCACAGATAAATACGTGAGTTTTCCATCCAACATATTTGTCATTATGTATCCCTTTCTTGTTATTGTTACCTTTAGGAACCTGTTTGTGATGTCATCATTATGAATCTTTATTTTAGGAGTTTATCTCGGCCAACTGAAACCGCCCCCCCCCCACAAAAAAAATATCACATGTGAAACTCACATTAATCCAGTCTTTTGTCTTCATCATATGTTTTTTATATTAATGCTTTGTCTCCAAATTATTTGTTTCCTTTACAGATGTTATACAAGCACAAGATTATTCTTTTTGGCGGCTTCTATGACACTCTTAGAGAAGTGAGGTTGTTGATGCTACTTAATTGATGATTTTGTTTTGAGTTCATAATTCTGTAACTTACATGTATTTGATTTTCTTTCTGTAGTTAAAAAATAAAAATATAAATCTGCACGTGATGAAAAACTTGCAATAGCTAATAGGTAAATGTTTTGTTTTTGAAAAGTGAGTTCTAATATATATTATCCGTGATTCAACTTAGACCTAAGTGAGTCTACAGGCAATTAATTCTGGGAGAAGAATCGGAGTTTGAGCTACAAATAAACTGAAGTTACAGGATTTATTTGGATATTTTCTCTGTTAGTAAATGGATATTGAAGAAAAGAAGAAGTGGAAGAAGTGTTTTATCTGAATAATACTTTCTTGATTCATTGAGAGACCCAATGGGTCCTTTTTATATTGAGTACATCCAACTACCTCAACTACTTTAATAAATATACAACCACCAACTACATCAATAAATATACAACTACCAACTACATCAATAAATACTATCTAGAATATTCTACATATTCTACACTCCCCCTCAAGTTGGGAGATATATATTGATCGTTCCCAACTTGCTGATCAAATTCTCAAAGGTCGGCTTAAGTAATCCTTTGGTGAGGATATCCGCCGTCTGTTCCTTGGTAGGTATATATGTCAAGCATAGACTACCGTCTTCTAATTTCTCTTTGATAAAGTGACGATCAACTTCCACATGTTTTGTTCTGTCATGATGAACAAGATTTTGAGCAATGCTGACAGCAGCCTTATTATCACAATATAATCTGATAGGTAGGGAATAAGAGATCTTCAGCTCCTCCAGAAGCCTTCTTAACCAAATTCCTTCACAAATACCATGGGCTAGAGCTCGAAATTCCGCTTCTGCACTGCTTCTTGCAACAACAGTTTGTTTCTTACTTCTCCAGGTCACAAGGTTTCCCCAGACATAAGTACAATATCCTGAAGTAGATCTTCGGTCCATTGCAGAGCCAGCCCAGTCTGCATCTGTATAGATTCCAATCATCCTTTTGTGCCCCTTTTTAAAGAAAATTCCTCGACCAGGGGTATTTTTGAGGTATTTGAGAATTCTATAAACAGCACTAAGGTGTTTTTCCTTAGGAGAATGCATGAATTGGCTAACCATGCTCACAGCAAAAGCAATATCAGGACGAGTGTGAGACAAATAGATTAATTTTCCCACTAGTCTCTGGTACTGCTCCCTATAACATCTTCCCCGTCCTCAACTCCCATCTTGATATTAGCTTCAATTGGAGTCTCTGCCGGCTTGCACCCAAGCATACCTGTTTCTTGCAACAGGTCTAGAATGTATTTTTTCTGAGTTAAAGAAATTCCTTCCTTACTCCGAGCAATTTCCATGCCAAGGAAATATTTGAGAGATCCAAGATCTTTTAGTTCAAACTGGTCAGCTAAACATTTTTTTAAAGAGGTTATCTCCTCGCTATCATTACCAGTGACAATTATGTCATCAACATAAACGATCAGAATAGCAATTCTTCCTTTGTCGGAGTGTTTAAAAAATAAAGTGTGATCAGTCTGAGCTTGGGTGAACCCTCTTCCCTTAACAGCTTGAGTGAATTTCCCAAACCATTCTCTGGGAGATTTTTTAAGTCCATAGAGAGACTTCTGCAACTTGCACACAGAACCATCCCCTTTTTCAAAACCAGGAGGTGGATCCATGTAAACTTCCTCATGGAGATCACCATTCAAGAAGGCATTCTTAACATCTAGCTGTTGCAATGGCCAATCAAGGTTGGCGGCAAGAGATAGCAGAACGCGGATAGTGTTAAGTTTGGCAACAGGAGCAAATGTCTCCTGATAATCTATCCCATGAGTCTGACTAAATCCCTTAGCAACTAATCTGGCCTTATACCTATTGATGCTATTGTCTGCATTGAATTTTATTGTGAACACCCACTTGCAACCAACAGTTTTCTTTCCTTTAGGTAATGTCACAAACTCCCATGTTCCATTTTTTGTAAGTGCATCCATTTCTTCTAATACTGCATTCCTCCATTTTGGGTCATCAAGTGCTTCTTGGATATTTTTGAGTATCCTGGTACTATCTAACATAGTGTTGAAAGCACGAAAACCTGGAGACAACTTTTCATATGAGATATAATGGGAAATAGGATGAGCAGTGCAAGATCTAGTACCTTTCCGAAGAGCAATAGGCATATCAACGTTTGTTGTACTAGTACATTCAAGTGGGTTGCTGGAACAAGGACTCGAGTCAGGATCCTGGCAGTCTAGAGTATCTTCATGTGTTTTGCGCCTGCTGTAAAATTTTCCCCATTTACCAGGAGGATCACAAGGAGGATTATTAGATTCAGGTATAGTTGCTCCCCCTGTTTCCTTCCCAATAACTCCACCTGTTTCCAAAGGCCAAGGTAAGACAGCAACATCATTTGGTTTCCCAGGCTTATCTTCATCCATACCAATACCGATAGACTCCCCCTGAAGAGAAGTCGGGGAAAAAAAGGATTGTGTCTGGAAACAAAAACCTTAAAAGGTAACTTATAACCTTTTTGATGGAAACAAAAACCTGATGGATTTACAAGTTTGGACCTTTGATGAGAAGAATATGCACAAAAACCACACAGCCAAATATTTTAACACTTATAACCTACCCGAGAAGGCATTTAATGAGATAACAGGCTTAAGACAGCTTCCCCCCACAGATATTTAGGGACATGCATCGTGAATAAAAGAGCTCGAGCAACTTCAATTAGATGGAATGATCATCAATGAAAGTAATAAACCAACGAGCACCCGAGACATTTTTTTCACGAAAAGGTCCCCAAATATCACAATGAATCAATGTAAAGGGAGAAGATTAATGATATTTCTTAGGAGAATAAGTGACACGAGAGTGCTTTGCAAGCTGACAAATATCACAAAGAAGGGAACTTGGCTTTTTATTGATAAATAAGTTCGGCAATAACTTCTAGAGATAAACAAAATTTGGGTGTCCCAACCTACGATGCCATAACAAAACATCATTACAGTCATCTGATAAACATAGAGAGTGGTTAGAAAAAATCCTCTTTTCACAATGAACATCTGTAAAATAGTATAGCCCTTCTTCCTC
>NW_026898516.1:0-54632 GCF_033153095.1 Gastrolobium bilobum
TCAATTGGAAAATGTGTATTAGATGATAATGTCTTAGAATGATGTGTTAGAGCTAGAAATGCCATGAAAATTATTGATGAAAATGGTGAATTTTTAACTTAGAAATTTTGAGGACTATCATGACTTTGAATTTTGAAATTTTGTTAGGCTTTGTTTGGTCAGTTATGGATGATTATATGTTGATATAATGGTGTTGTATGGAGTGTGGAATGATTAAAAATTAAGTGAGAATTCTTTAGAAAGTCCAAGTGTGCGAATCGGCCATAGAGAGAGTTTTAAGAAATTGATGTTGTTTGTGTTGATTGGATGATATATCAAGTGTTGAATGGTATTAGAATGGGTTGTGTGGTGGTTGGAAAGTGGTGGAATCAAAGGAAAATAATAAATTATATTTATGGACATAAAAGAACCTAGAGGGAATTATTTAGCAAAACGATGCTTAAAAGATGTAAAACGGAGAAACGACAATTGAATTAGCCTCTTGGCAACCTAAGGATGTGTAATAAAATGAGAAAGAAAATTTAGAAAAATAAAAGTTAAAAATGGCCTTGTTTGGCCGAACCTTCCATAGAGGAGGGGAGGAGATTTTGTGGTTTTTCGCGTTTTGATAGAATCGACGTATACTGATGGATGTACATGGTTGTATAGGTTGCCGTATGTCGATTTGAATCCCGAACCGTGAATCGGTGGATTGCCCTTGGTCCCGGACCAATTGGTTTGAGGTAAGTGATTGAACTAATGCATGTGTAATTGTGAATTGGCATGCGTTTTGTGAACTTTGAGTAATTGGGAACGTCCTATGTGTAGGCGTTCTGTTGAGTAACAAACTTGGAACCTAAGCTACTGTGGAGCTAAGTGAAAGACATTTGAGGTAACCTCTTGGTACTGGGGCTTGTTCCCCTTTTCTGTTCCACCATACCCGTTGAGGGTAATGGTAGGAAGTGTATATGAGTAGTGTAGAACAGCATGAGCATGCATGTAGCATTTATGAGGGTACTTATGTACCGAGTCTCTGGCCAGTAGACAGTGTAGCCTTCGGGCAGTGCGGACTTCCACTAGATAGGTCTCCGAGAGGGAGTTCCAGTTGACCTAGGGTCGTGGTGTGTCATCCGGGTAGGAGCACACTAGGAATGTCTCGGGTGTATATGGATGGAAAGGGTACCTTGGTTGTGGTTCTTGGAACACACCTTGGATGATACCCGTAGGTTTATATGCCGAGGGCGTTGCGTGGTATTGGTAGCTACCATTCCAGCTTCGTCGTATTTTATATCCCGGTATTCCCCAGTTTCTCTAAATCCCTTGCTATATCCCATTTTGAAAGTGGTTGTTTTATATTACTTATATGCACCAAAGTGAACCATTGGGCGGAGTTTTCTCCAGAACCTCTGGGTTACTGAGATATATGCGTATATCTCACCCCGTCTCGGGGAACTATTTCAGGAGGTAGCAGTGGCAGTGGAGCGGCGGACAAGAAGCCCGTGGGATGATTAGATAGAGCATTTTGTTGGCCATGTGGCCTAGGCTAGACTTAGGGCATGAACATCTCATATGTATGTAGTATGAGTTCAGTAGCATATTTGTTCATGTCATTTTGGCTAAGTCTAGTAGTTATGTCATTTAAGTTTATGTTTCGATTTGTAATTGAAGTTGTAATATTTGGAAGATTGTAATTTAAAGTTGAAGTTGTAAGTTGTAATTTGTAAGTCGAATGTTGTAAATGTACCAGAAATGCATGATATACTGTGATGGAAGGGCTTTAGGCCGATTGTAGGTTTATGATTCCTTGTATGTTGAAAATATGCATGAAAAGGGACTTTGTTGATTGAAACCATTTAAGGATTTAAAGTGAGCTATGTTCTGTAATAAATATAATCTGAGTTGGGTTGTAAGTGCCCCAAGGCATTGTTGTTCCTTGTGTGTGCCACTCATTGGATTATTAGGTACATTTGAGGTACTAGTGAGCTTGTACAAATTTGGGGATTTTAGGAAAAACAAAGGAAATTCTGGCGAATTTTCTGTAGAATTGGCAGATTTTAGACAAACTTCGGGAGAGCATATCTCCCTCCACAGGGGTCCGATAGGGACGTGCCATATGCTATTTTAAATCTTGAGATGTCCCCTACATGGGGTTAAATATGAGAAAATTTTGTGTTGTACATAGCTCTGTAGAATGTATTGAATTCGGACTGTCCAGAACCCCCTAATGCAGGGGCTGTTTCTGGCAGTTTTTGGGAAATTAATTCCCGCTTCCTTTCTCAGTAAAATTAAGCGTATGATATATCAAATTGAAGGTTGAGGTGTCTAGTTTGTAGCATAAAAATTTGAGAGCAATTTCATGAGTATAATTTCTACAGTAATTTGTGGAGTGAGTGATATTTTGAGCTATTTTGGGGTTGGTTGATTGTTTTGCTTATCCAACTTCAGATGGCGATAACCGGAGCAAACGAGCTCCAATTAAAGCGTGTGATAGTTTTTTAGAAAGGGAATTAAGTAAGGAAAAAATATAACCCGAGAGGAAAGTCTGGTTTTCAGCGGTGTGTTCGCAGAAAAATAATTAGTGAACCATGTTCGGAAAGGTAAAAACGTAAAGTTGAGAAATTGGCTAAGTGGTTTTATTGGAACCCCTTAGTAACTTATAATAAGTAAAGTAAGACATAAAAATCGTTTAAATAAGTATTCCGCAAGATTTTACAGTTACGGTCACAGCTTTTATTATTACGCTTTTTATAGTTTAAATGCTCGCGTAATAATCGGAAAAAGTTTATTCGCATTTTTATAAATGAATTGTTGTGGTTGTAACTGCGCTTAATATCATAATTAATGTTAACAATACCGGTGTACAACGAGCTGTTACAGAAAACCCCTCTATTAACCTACGATAATAACCAGCAAGACGCAGAAAGCTCCTGATCTCAGTCACAGTCTTAGGTCATTCCCAGTCACTTACCGCCTCAATCTTACTTGGATCCATAGCAACACACTAGCAGAAATAATATTACCCAGAAATTGCACCTCAGATAGCCAGAATTCACACTTAGATGCCTTAGCTTACAACTTTTTATCTTTCAACACCTGCAACACAGTCCTCAGATGCTCCTCTTTACTTTTGGAATATATCAGGATATCATCAATGAATACTGTCACAAACTGGTCCAAATACGATTTAAAAACGTGGTTCATATAATCCATGAACCTCGCAGGGGCATTAGTAAGCCCAAAAGGAATCACTTGATACTCAAAGTGTTCGTATCTGGATCGAAAAGCCGTTTTAGGCACATCTTTCGGCTTAATCCGGATCTGGTGGTATCCGGACCAGAGATCAATCTTAGAGAATACACAGACACCCCTTAATTGATCCAGCAAATCATCAATACATGGCAATGAGTACCTGTTCTTAATCATAATTTTATTCAACTGCCGGTAGTCAGTAAACAATCTCATGCTACCATCCTTCTTTTTCACAAATATTATCGGTGCTCCCCATGGAGACACACTCAGTCTAATAAAGTTCTTTGTAGTTAGTTCTTCAATATGCTTCCTCAACTCAGCCAACTCCAGTGGCGACATCCGATATGGAGCCAAAGAGATAGGCTCCACACCAGACAACAAATCAATAGAGAATTCAATCTCTTTCTCAGGTGAAAATTTTGGTATCTCATTAAGAAATACATCAACAAATTCATTAACCACCGAAATACTTGAAATTTTTATCTCCTTGTCACAAACCAATCCACCCAAGAAGACATAACCCAGATCACTAGCCTTCAAGGCTTTAATAGTTTGACAAACAGACAGATAAGGAGACAGACACACAGAGGGCTTCTCGTGAGATATTATCAACCTCTTTCCGCAACAATCAATCATTGCGCAGTTTTGAGACAACCAGTTCATACCCAAAATCAAATTAACAGAGGCTAGGGGCAAGATAATCAAATCAATAGTGTAACCCTTGCCTTCATAGACAAACCCAACTTCTTTACAAATAAAGGAGGAATCACTAACCTCTCCTGTAGCAGTAGTAATACGCATAGGGGGAATCATTCGTGTTACCCTTAAGTTCAACCCCTTCGCCACATATTCCTCCACGAATGAATGTGTCGCTCCTGAATCAAACAACATAGATAAATCAATAGTAGAGATGAAAATTATACCTTTCACAAGATTCAGTGCCTTCTCCGTCTGCTGCACATTGGTAGTGTACACATGTCCCATAGTAGGGACAGATAGCAAGGCATGCAGATTCGTAGCCTGCCCAGTGTTACTATAGCACTCTCTGGAAAAATGCCCAACCTTACCACATTTGAAACATGAATTTGGGGCCGCAGTACACAGACCCTGATAATACCTCTTACACTTATCACATTGAGGAACAAAATTCTTATCATTCTAACCACCCCTCTGACCACCACCTCTTTTGAATTGTCCCGAAGGCTGCCTTACCTGCAACCCCCTACCTCTATTATTATTGTGATGGTAGCCACCTCTATAATTTGAACCAGAACGACCAGTTGTCCTCTTAACTTCTTGATCTTTGGCAGAATTAGATTTTGGATATCTGCCATATACAGTCTCGACCCTCTTGCACTGAGTCACTAGGTCAACAAAGTTTCTCACAGCAGTGTTTGACATATGCTTTGCAATTTTCTCGCTTAATCTTCTCTGAAATTTTGCAGATAATAATTCTGGGGTAGGCAGAACACACCCATAATTGGCAAACTTGACCAATTCATTGAACTTGGCCAAATATGCATCTACAGTCATGGAACCCTATACTAACTTGTCGAATTCCCCCTATTTCGCTTCTCGGACATCCCTGGGAAAATATTCTTCGTCAAATAAACTCTCAAATAGAGCCCAAGTCAGTTCCTCTCCCTGAATAATAATAGGGCGAGATGTGTTGCACCACCACTCGTGGGCATCACCCTCCAGCATGTAAACTGAATATATCAATTTATGAGGATCCTGACACCTCATTACCTGAAATATCTTGTACATCCCCATCAACCAAGTAATGACAATCTTCAGGTCCTTTGACCCCTGAAATGCTAGCGGTTTATATTTCCTGAAATATATGAGCCTCTTCTCATCAGCAGCACCGGCATCCAATGGCTAAGTAGCCCCAGAAGATTGAGCAACATATGTTGGATCAACAGTAGGATGACTAGCCTCACCAGAATGGTGACTAGCCCCACTCCCTTCCTGATGAGATGTAACAGATGGTGTAGGTGTAGGAGTCATCGTAGCCGTATGTGGAGGAGAATCATCCCTCCTATGCTGAGCTTTCTCAGCCCTCATCTTAGTCATGAAGGTATTCATCATATCCTGATTATTTTTCATCAGGTTCTCAGTCATAGTTCTATTGCAGCCGTCTCCGTCTGCAGAGCATTCAGGACTGCAACAATTGGATCAGGCACTAGAGGATCTGCACCTCGTGTCCCACGGCGACCACGAACCCTCCTCATGATATCTATACATGTAACACAAAGGAATGAGCTGATCAGACCAACACTGAGTAATCACATATACATTAATCATAAAGAGTTCACAGATAACTATGCAATACAAAATACAGTCATACATAATCAGAGTTCCATAGTAAACTGCTCTGATACCATAAAATATAACAGCCCATTATACACCGGTATTGTTAACATTGAATATGATATTAAGCGCAGTTACAATCACAGCAATTCATTTATAAAAATGCGAGTAAACGTTTTCCTTTTTATTACGCAAGCATTTAAAACAATAATAAAGCATAATAAATAAAGGCTGTGACCGCAACTGAAAAATCATTGCAGAATAATAATATAAATTGCCTAAATATCATGTAATACTTCTCTCAAGTCACTAAGGGGTTCCCATAAACTCACTTAGCATAAATCTCACTTTTCCGGTTTCTACCTATCTGAACGTGGTTCTGTTATTTAATTACTTCAGAAAATCCACATGTCGCGAACCTCCCATCTTTTAGTATGTTATTATATACTTAATTATCTTTCTAACAAGCTATCACAAGCTCCAAAAAGTTCTCGTTTGCTCTGGATATCACAGTTTGAAGTTGGACAAGCCAATCTGCCAGCCACCTCAAACAGGGCTCCAAAAATCCCTCACTCTTTGAACGATTTCGGAAAAATCACTCTATCAATTTCTTTCAAATTTTTATACAGCAAACTAGACACCTCAAGATTCAATTTGACATATCATGAACCTAATTTGACCAAGAAATGAAGCGGTAATAAGTTTCCCAAAAACTGACAGTGACAGCCCCATATGCAGGGGAGTTTTGGTCTGTCTGTGTTCACTGGCTACTACAGGGCAGCATGCTACTCCTATGGTTCTCACATTTTGAAATAAGGTAGTTGACATCTCAAGCTTTACAATGGTGTATGGAACGTCCCTATTAAACTTTTGTGAAGGGAGATATGCTCTCCCAAAGTTCACTCAAAATATGCCAATTTATAGAAATTTTGTCAGAGTCTCCTTTGTTTTTCCAACATATCCCACTTTTAAAAGTGTGTTATCTATCCCCAATTTGTACCTAATAAACATGGGTGGCACTCAAGGACCAGAAATGCCTTGGTGCTCTTACAACCCTTCACAATTTATATCAAAAACTTACTTTACAACCCATTGATTACATTATCAAATCTTAAACCATTTCAATCACATTAATTCCATTGCATGCATTCTTTTGGCATAAAACATAAATCATATCCTAGAATAGGTATATTTCCCTTTCATCATATAGCATGCTTCAATATTACACAAATTCTCAATATTAAAAATGACAATGCTTCTTTACAAAAATTACAACAATCCTTCAAATATACATGATAAGTCCTCAAAATAAATCACGAACAATAATGACTAAACTTAGACAAAATGTGACATGAACATAGATGGAAGTAATAAATCCTAGATCACATGCAATGTTCATGTCCTAAGTCTAGCCTAGGCCTAATGGCCACAAAATGTAAAGTATATTGTATGTCCAAGCTCATCCTATGGGCCTCTTGCCCGCCGCTCCGGTACCACTGCCACTACCTGAAATAAAATCCCCAAAACGGAGTGAGATATACGAATATATCTCAGTAACCCAGAGGTTCTGGAGATTACTCCGCTCAATGGCTCACTTCGATGCATATCAATAATATAATACAACATTCAAAACGGGATAAAGCAATGGATTTAGTGAAATAGGGAAGCATAGGGAATAAAATACGATGAAGCTGAAATTGTCGATGCCAATACCACGCAACATCCGGTCTATTGGCCTTGGCATATATCCTACGGGTTCCAATCCAAGGAAGTGTTCCCAGAACATCAACCAAGGTACCCTCTATCCATATACTCCTGAGACTTCCTAGTGTGCTCCTCTACAGATGACACACCACGACCCCAGGTCAACTGTAACTCCCTCATGGAGACCTATCCAGTGGAAGTCCGTAACGCCCGAAGGCGAGCTGTCTACTGGCCAAAGACACGATACATCCTATGTTCCACTATAGATACAAATATGCATGATCATGTTATACTATACTACCAACATACACCTCCAACCACCACCTTTCAGAGGCATGGCGGAGAACACACGGGGATTAAACTGCAGTACCAAGGAATTACCTGATTAATCCTTCTTGCTTGATAGCTTCAATTCAATACGTCCCCGAGCTTGGTACTTAAAGAAATGCCTACACATAGGCCATTTCCGATACAATTATAATCAACCAAAAGCATACACGTGCTCGTTAAATATTCATGCATATAATCATGACCACTTACCAAAATCTCTTTGGTCAAGGACCAAAGGCAACCAACCAAGCTCAAAGCTCTAAGTTCACTTCCGTGGAAGACAACCTACAATGACCACATAAGGATCATCAATACAAGGTGCAATTATCAAGATTTCAAAGCACCAAAATCCCACCTCCCCACAAGCATAGGTTCGGCCATTTAGGCCTAAGTTACCTAACAATTTTCTTAATTTTTATTCAAGGTTCCCATGGTTTCCTAAGGTTACCACAACACCACTTTAAGTCCTTAATTCAATTTAAACCATGATAGCACCAATTTTCCTTAATTTCCTTCCAATGGTCGAAGCACACTCACACACATCACCTAATAATTTTCCTTCCAACTCAATGCATCAACTCAACACACCACCCATCTAAATACCATTTCCAATCACATAACATCAATTAAATAATTTTTGCATCATCAAGCCCTATATACCCCATAATGGCCGAATTCTAGGGGCAAGCATACCAAGGGGTTTCCAATCCAATTCAACACTTCCACACACCTTAAAATCCTATAATTAACTCATACAATCACTCCACAACTCAATTACACAATCATACCACCAAGTCATTTCACAAAATCATGAAATCACAACTCAAAATTGCCTAAGTTATCAACCAAATTCATCAATAATTTTTATGGTTTCTATCACTCTAAAATATCATTTTAAGCCACTTTTATCTAATACACAATTTCAATTTGAGCTCTCTAACTACATCAATCCATTCAATTTAGCTCTAGGTCATAAAAATTTAAATTCATGATTCAACCAATGAAATGTGTTGAAACATACTCACAAGCTAGGCCACAGACTCCTCCAAGTGATATCAAAGCAATGACTTGAACACACAACTCAAGAACACCAAATATACCACTTTGGCCGCAGACAAGAGGGGATTTTTCTCCCAAATGAGTGAGTTTCAAGGGAAACCAATAGGTGGGATGTGTTTGGTGATTTACTACAACTTTGGTGACAAAACTTTGTTGGATTTGAGTGAGTTTTGAGTGAGTTACGAGAGAAAGAAAGTTTGAACCAAATCTTCCCCAAAGAACCATGGAGGCCGCGGGGATAGGAGAGAAAAGAGAGAGGAAGATGAGTGAATAGTTACATGGAGGTGTTGCCATATTGTCACTTAAGTGGGGTGGGTCCCACCGCCACCTCACGCGATTCAAATTAATTCAAATCTCCTGCCATCCACTAAACGTTCGTAATTTTCTAAACCGTTTAGAAACTCTAAATTTTAACATTAACCATTGTCCTTTAATTTCCCTTGATCAAATGAATCCGGAGTTGTCCGGTCGTTCAGAGAAATCGCAGTTTTAAGTTGTTACGCGCGTTGCAAGCACGCTTCCCCAAACACTCTAATTTCCATCAATTTTTATCAGAAATCATATTTCTTAGTCCTATGTACAATTTATAACTTATATCCAAACCTAGAGCTCAAAATTCACTTGGCACACTTTACGGTGCAACTGTATCGCAGTATTTTTACCCGGTAAAAACACTATTCATCAATCCAGAAACTTGCCTAACCACTCAATTTTTCGTTCTGAATCCATTTCCAGGTTTAGTTTTCCCATTTGAGACCTCCTACTCAATTTCACTTTCCTAGGGTTACGTGTTTGACTAATTACCGTTTTACCATTCCTTTGTATTTTAACCCTAATTTCAGGATTTTCACTCATCCTACCCTTTAATCCATATTTAATATATAAATATATGTTTTAGAAATACGAGGTGTTATAGCATTGATGAAAATGTGGTACTTCCTCGTGTTCCAAGGCTACGAAGGTTGTATTCTTCCAAGCAAATAGTTTGTCAAATAAGATGGCAGCAAGAGCATGATAATGGAACTGGTTCCTAGGCGAATCCATTAGATGTCGAATCATGACAACATTATTATGAGACACATCCTCTATTTGTACAGGATCCCCATAATGTCCATATTGGATTATGCTCTCATGGGTTTGCACTGAAAAGGCTATATCTGCAAATTAGGTGCAGATGTTATAACATATATATGCTAAGGTGGACTGAATACTGAAATTTGTGAGCACTCTATCCAATGAAAATTAGCGGACTAAAAGTGAGCTTCAACAGACAGGAGAAGAACAGATGGAACTAAAAGAAAGGAAGGAGACCATAGATGGAAAAATAGTCCAACCCGCCAAAAATGGGACGGGACGGATTGACCCACCATTGATGAATGGGTCGAAAATATCATAAACCCACCCGTCATCATCTCTGAAGATGATCTTGGAAGATTTGTAAAGGGCATTGTGGGATCCGACGTCATTTCCTACACTATGCTCTTTTTCAGAACACTGAAAGTCTGAAACAACTCACCCCAGAGCTCACCTAATGATCCAATTAATGAAGACCACGATAAATACGATAATCATGATGACCTTCTTCCTAATTCTCGAGACAAATATTTTTAAATATATACTATGATCATTTTTTCTTTTAATATAAATATTTGGCAAAAGCATCGTAATGCTAATATATAGCAAAAAATTCTCTTGTTTTAAGCACATGTGGAAAGTATTTCCAGACTAGAGCAGTCAGTCCCGTCACTTTTATTACCACGTTCAGTCCTGTCACTAATGTTGACGGGACTTCTTTCCACGTCAGCAATCTGGACCAGTGTCATGCCACGTGGTAATTTTTGGTTGAGTCATGGCAACAATTGTGACGGCACTTAGGTTGCATATTGTGTCACAATTATTGACAGTACTTGAAGCCATTCTTGGCAACCACACTGACGGGACCCAAAACCATAAAGTGACGGTACACAAACAAGAGAACAAATAAAAGCGAAAGTAAGTACGCAAAGAATCTGAAATTGGTTCTCACGCGAAGAAGAAGTAAAGTAAAGTACCACATGGAATCCCAAATAGTTTCACCCCTGAATAAAAAGGAGAGCAACCCGTGAATAAAAAGGAGAATAATTATACTGACAAGCGTGGTGGTAAAACAGTAAACACACATATGAATTTTTCTATCAGACATACGAAACCCACATTTTGTATATATATACCCCCTTAGTCGTCCATTGCATTCTTTAGAACAACTTGTGTTCATCTGTACTTTTTTACTCTGTGTTGGTAGTCATTATTTTCTTATTCTAAGTTCACATCTTAATTTGTATTTTATTTGCATAAAAATATTATTGCAATGGATCAATTTTGTACATTCGTATACTATAATAGTAGTAAAAGTATAGTGCAAGTGGTTTAAGTTTTGAAGGGAAAAAAGAGCAATGTATATTATCTGAGGCATGTCGGTTGTGGATCTGTATAGGAAGATTCGTCAGAAGTTGATGCTGTAACAAAATCAGGTAATATCTTCAGTTACGGGTAGAGTCTCGTGTGGAAACCGCAAATATGCAGGTATTGAAATATCTGATGATGAGGATGTAGTTGTTTTCCTTACAACATTTGTCGAAAACAATATGTCTCAATTTCTTGAGTTATACGTCGATATTGAGACACCAGAGGATCTATTAATACCGATTCGTGGGCTGGATCTTAATAGTCAGTCACAGTATGTATTGTTGTCTGTTCCGCAGCCCACACAATCAACCATTGCACATGGAGAAGAAAGCGCCTATATGGTAGATGTTGAACCTAACATGGAAGAAGTAGACGAAGATGAAGATACTTTGTTGGCAAATGACTATGATCAGAATGATAGCAATGCAGGTGATGAACATCATTATAATCCCGTGGTATGCGAGTCTAGTATCCTTATGTCCAATATCGCAGTTGTTCCACCACCATCAGGTATGCAAGTCTAGTGAGTTGTGTTAATAATTTTTAATTTTTTATTAGTTACCACATTATCGCGTATACCCTATTATGTGTGTATCTGCAAATGTGACACCATTTTGGAATGCCATTCCTCACTATGAGGCTGTTAATCGTGATTATCTGAATGAAGACATCCTGGATGTGGAAGGATTAGGTAATTATATTCATTATTTAGCCTAAACACTAATTACAATTACTAAGTAATTATTTCATTACTAATTAATTTTTTTAGTAAATGGTTTTCTATACTAGGGTTAATAGTTAATTAAAATAATGATTGTAATGCCTGGCAACTTGCAAGGATCAACGACTGTCCCCGCACACTAACACAAGACTTTTCAGTGTGCTTTATCCTTACTCGCACACTTCCCGGGAAAATTTCCAAGATGTCACTCATCCCAGAATTGTCCCAAGTCAAGCACGCTTAACTATGGAGTTCTTCCGTTCCGGGATATCGAAAAGTATATGCATCTTGTTAGTATAGGTAGTACCAATTAATTTTTATAAGCTATTCGCAACTGTACCGTCCCATACCAGCACAGTCTCTGGAATCCCTCTCTTTCGGGTGTTGATTCGATTCATTCATATACCCCCGTCGCTGGAAGCCTGCTAGGAGCTGCTCCTTGTCCATGCCCTCTCGCACCGACGATCACTCCCCGCCCTCGTTAGCGCCCGAGATGTTACAATAATTATATACTAATTATAATTGTCACATTATTATTTAATTACTACTTCATAATTTTCTCTCATAAGGCCTAAATTATAATTGGGAAAAATGTTTCTGCAGTTAATGCAGATAACTTATCTACATTTATTCCCAAAACGACGTCGTTTTGGTATTGAAATCTTAAAAAATTATAAATATAAAGACTATCATAACCCTGAAATAAATTAAAATTACAAAAAATACCATGATTTCCGCCCCAAAATGACGTCGTATTGGGCTTACTGTAGATAGCTTATCTGCAGAAAAAGCGAACCCATTATAATTAACGTTTAATCATTTCTATACTAATTCAAAGTTTCATAATTAATGTAACATCCTCTACAACAGACTAAGATAGAGAATATCACATTAATTCTTAAATCTTATTTTAAATAAGAGAACGAGAATTATAATGAAATTCTAAGATATGAAATAAGACATATGACAAAATATCCTTAAAATATAATTATATAGAAATCAAGTTCACTATTACATAAGAAATACATCATAACCTAAACTGAAGAAAAATATTTTTATTTTCTATTAATTGCTCCACTGAGCTCCGTATAGTCTTCAAAGTCTTTAACCATAGTGTTTTTTACCCTACTCCAATGCTACACGTACTGACCTGTTTACTCTGGAAAGGTTAACATAAAACAAACACACGTGAGATAAATCTCAGTAATATTGAGGTTTTCGAACTATAACCAATCCAGCTACTTTAGTGGAAAATATCATTCTCGCAGAATAAAATTTATAATAAGAAAATAATATCATAAACAATAAATATAAGCCCAGACCTTTGTGGGTTCTTCATTCAGCCATACCCAAAATTTTGTGGGTTCTACCCAAACTTTATGGGTTCTAGATACATATATAGGAACATGTAATCTTTAATTGAAATGACTAATGCTCAATTCTGGAACGCCCAAATTCTGTGGATTCTGTATGGCAGAGCTCAAGCAATGATAAGACGTCCCTTGCCCTATAACCATTCTGATCCCCTTGTGAGTCAGTCACATCAGAATCATTCAATAAAAAATTACATATTCCATTAGTATTCATTTGGTACCAAAGAAATTCTTTAATTTCTACAAACTTGATTCAAGATCTTTCTCATATCTAATAAAAGTAAATTCATCAAATTCACAAAGCCAAATATAGAAAATAAATTAAAAGAGTAGAAAGAATTCATAAAATAATTTTGTCATAGTAACGACATCTTCACAACTTTAAAAGTAATAACTTTAAAATACCAACTTTCAACATAACATAGATAAAAAACAGAACCAACATAGCTTTCTAAAATATCTAAAAACAACTTTAAAAATAAAAGAGAGAATGAGTTGCTTACTCCTAATATTACATTCCCCTTTTCTTTTTCTCTCTCTCTCTCTCTCTCTCTTTCTCTCCTTCTCTCTCTCTCTCTCCTTCTTCTTAAGTTTCTAAAAGGGGGGTTTATATAGATTTTCTAAAAGGAATGTAATCATTACTTTTGATAAAAATCTAAGGAATCTAATCATTACTTTTATAAATATCTAAGGAATCTTAATCATTACGTTTATAAAAATCTAAGGAATCTAATCATTACTTTTATAAATATCTAAGAAATCTTAATCATTACGTTTATAAATATCCAAGAAATTTTATCTAAATATCTAAGATATTTTATATTTTATTTATTATTATTATTATATGAGGGAGGATATTCTCACTACCAAAATTTTTCATTACCAACTTACTACCTATCTAATCACCATTAGATCAAAGAGAGAGAATGCTAAAAAGTTTTTGAAGAAAGATAAAATATTAATTTAATGGTGAATAGATTGGTAGTGGAAAATTTTGGTAGTGAGAATATCCCTCCTCTATATATATATATATATATATATATATATATATATATATATATATTAAATATTACAATTCAGTTTACCTATAAAAAAAACTTTCATAAATTATATTCATTATTTAGCCTAAACACTAATTATAATTACTAAGTAATAATTTCATTACTAATTATTTTTTTTAGTAAATGGTTTTCTATCCTAGGGTTAATATATAATTAAAATAATAATTATATACTAATTATAATTGTCACATTATTATTTAATTACTACTTCATTATTTTCTTAATATATTTTCTATCATAGGTTTTCTTTAATTATAATTTTTATTTACTTAAAACACTAATTAAAATTTTTATTTAAGTATTGCATCACGAATTAATTACCTAACTAAGTACTTTTTATCCTAAGGTACCCTAATTTATATCTAACATTTGATTAAAACATTAATTATTTATTAACTACAATTTTTACTATTTACTAATTTAATTATTACTTTATATAATATAATTTCTGTCTTACGGTATAATTACTACTATTTAATTAAAAATACATTGTATACTAGGAATTTATTAAAAGAAACTTTACTTTAGGATTTTTATTACATTCTACAATAGGGTTTTTATTCCTATCAAATAATGTCATAACTAATAACTACATTAAATAAAAAAATTTAAAAGACAATTAAAATAAATAAATAAAAATTACTAACTATGGGCGTACCTAGGCAGCTGCAGGGAGGCGGAGAAGAGAGGCAGGTTTTTTAGAGAGAGGAGGAGAGGATTATAGAGAGAAAGAACAGGGAAAATGTAGAGAGAGGGAAAAAATTTTAGAGAGAGGATCCAAGAAATGGAAATGTAAAGGGAGGATCAGGTGGTGTGGGAATATAGGATGACTGCCATCAATACAATTGACGCGTCTGACGTGGTGGTGCCGTCACATAACGTGACGCGATTACATGGCATCAGGGGGAGTGCTGTCACAATTGTTGACACGACTCGACCAAATATTGCCACATGGCATGACAGTGGTCCGGATTGCTAACATGGAAAGAAGTCCTGTCAACCAATGTTGTTAAAATATAGATCTTAAGTAAAATCGAAAGGGGATTAAAAATCGTAAAATATAAAATCGTAATGTAAAAAAATTGTAAAAACGTAAAAGCGTTTGAAATATTAGTAAAATTGTTTTGATGAAAAAAAATTGTAAAAATGTAAAATCGTAGTGATAACTCGAGATTTTAACAACAATGCTGTCAACAATACTACGGGACTAAACGTGGCAATACAAGTGACGGGACTGACTGTTCAAGTCTGAAAATACTTTCTACATATGCTTTGAACTTGAGAATTTTTTGCTATATATTAGTACTACGGTGCGTTTGCCATAAATATTTGGATTGTTATTTGATACAATTGTATTGTCGAACCAATTAATTGGTCTTAGTATGTTGTTTATGATAATTTCAGGTATTTGCAAACACATGTTTCCTAATGATTATACCACATTATTTGCTTCCCGTACCCATGTCTTTCATAAAGGTTTGAATGAACCAAACATCACATTAATGTCAGACTGAAAAACAATTGAGGACAATTCCTTACTGATACTTGATGAGCACCATGCACTAATTATTTCAGAGATGTACTAAATTTGGATTATTTATTTAAAAATATAATAAAATTTTAAAAAAGTTATTCAATAAGTTATTCTTGACTAGGAAAATCCTTTGGAAATCTTCAGAGGTGTTTTTTATGGAACAAATGGCAAACCTCCGAGGAAGCTGTTTACGGATCTCAAAGTACAGTAAGTACCAGACTGCGTTACATTAAAAGTTAAAAAATTTGAAATTTCACATTTGGATAAAAAATTTGTAAAGTAAAATGCTAATTACACATCTTTATAAAATCATCATTTTGCATTTAGGATATGTACCAAAACTAAAGTATATATACACAGAAAATAAGGTGTGATCAATTATAAATGAATAGTAAAAACAACATAAATGTGAGTTAAATCCATATAGTATAAGTGATTTTGTAAAACATTATGCAATCAGTTGCCTGTTACAACTTACAGATTTAAAAGTAGGACTTTATTTGTCTTATTACTGCACAAATTTTGATTTTGCAGCTGATCCATCGATTTTTTATTTTTTTTCTTTCTTTTTTTTAAAAATAATCAACCTCACAATAATTATCTCTAGCATAAGACAAAAATTTAGCAGGACAAAAAAAGCCAGGGAAATAGGACAAATTTTTTTTGATTTATCTTGTCACTTCTCCGTTCATTATAAAAATGGCTATAGCTTTATTACAAAAAAATAAAAAAATAAAAAAAATAAAAAAAATGGCTATAGCACTATAGTCACATTTGGCAAGTCCAACAAATAAGACGAGATACATCACATGGCGATGCCCAACATTGCTGGCTGCAATAGTGCTATGTTTTTTATATATTCGTTTTGCCAATGAAAACAAAAAGGTGAGGTTAAAAAGTTTTTTATTTATTTTATTTTTTGGATTTCTCTGTTTGGAAAGAGGCGAAAACGGCAAGGGAAATTTTATACCAATGCCATTCGCTAAATCCAAGGCATTAAAGAATTTATGGAGCGTTTGGTAGATAATATTTTTTTTATTTATCAGGTAAATAAAATTATTGAGAAAATTGTGAGAAAGTGAGTTTGCTGGTAAAGTTGAAAAAAATTTATTTGTTTGGACGAAATATTACCGGATAAATTGATTAAAATTTTGTAAATCTATATTTTATTTTATCCATTTTCCCATCCATCTGTTGGGCTTCCTCCTTCAATGCTAAGCCCAAGCCCATTTGAGGGATTTCCTAAAAACCCTAACCCTAATTTCCACCTCCTCTATAGATACTCATTGTTGTGGGTGGAGGCTAGGTTAGATTTGAGAGGTCATATTTTTGAGAGAACAAATTTGAGAGAATTATTTGATTGTTTGAGTAAAGCTTTATGCTTTGCATTTGAGAGATCTCTAGAGAGAGTTTGAGTGAAACATCTCTAGGGTAGTTTGATTATCACCATTGTTGGAGAGGTTGAGTTAACCACCACATTGGTGTATTTGATTCGTTGTAACCATTATTTTCATAGTGGATTTCTGATCTAGACTAGGTCCCGTGGGTTTTTACTTCATCATTGGAGAAGGTTTTCCCACGTTAAAACTGGTTGTGTTCTTCTCTCTCTCTCCTATTTTGATTTTTTCGTTTTTGATTGTTCCACTGCGTTGCCTGACCTGGTGAAGTTCAGGCTGAGGTATTGCCGAGATCCGAGATCAGGATCTTGTTGATTGACTTCCGCACAAAGGCCCCTGAGCTGAGCTTGAGGGAACCGAGTTTTCCCAACAGTGGTATCAGAGCTCGAGTTCGACGGGTTCTGAGGGAGACGAGATGGAGACCGGTGGCATAACTCATGATGGAGATATGTTCAAGTTGACCGCAGATAATTTCACATATTGGAGACCGATGATGGAAGATCATCTCTACTGCAAAGATTTGCATGAGCCCATTATCCTTGATGAGAGACCGGCAGGCAAGACAGATAAGGAGTGGGAGATCCTGAGTCGGAAGGCGGTAGCCACGATCAGGAAATATATTGATAAAAGCCTCTTTGAGCACGTGTCCGAATTCACGAACGCGTATGAGTTGTGGACGAAATTAGAGTCCATGATTCAGAAAAAGACTCCCAGGAACAAAGCACACCTGGTTCGCCGACTTGTTAAGCTTGAATACAAGGACGGTATGAGCATGATTGAACACCTGAACACATACAAAGGTATTGTGAATCAGCTGTCAAAGGCTGATATGGAAATTGATGAAGAACTGCAGGCATTGCTGCTGTTGAGCTCGCTGCCAGAAAGCTGGGATACTCTGGTGGTGACCCTGAATAACTCGACTCCAGATGGAAAATTGAAGATGGATGTCGTGACAGACAGCCTCCTGGGCGAAGAATCCAGGAGAAGAGAACGAGGTATTTCGAGTACGTCTGAGGCCAACGTTGCTGAGAACAAAGGGAAATCCGACTCCCGCGGTAGAAGCAAAAGCCGAGGTAGAGGTTGTGACAGACGAGACAAGTCCAGAGGTCGGTCAAAGCCGAAATATGAGTTGAAGTGCTTTTACTGTGGAAAGACAGGCCATAAGAAGCCAGACTGCTGGACCCTGCAGAATGATGAGAAGAACGGCTCTGTGAAGCCGGATCAGATTATTCCCAAGAAGAGGGAAGACAAGAGCACCACTGCGGTGGCTGCCAACCCTGATGCCGATATATTCCTCCTTGGTGAGGATAATTATTTGAATGTTGCATATGATGACTGCACCTGGATTGTTGACTCTGGTGCCTCCTTCCACGTTACTCCACACAAAGGTTTTTTCTCCTCTTATCGAGGTGGTGATTTTGGAGTCGTGAAGATGGGAAATCAAGTGACCAGCAAGATTGTTGGTGTCGGTGATGTAACTCTGACCACAGATGTCGGATGCCGACTTGTGTTGAAAGATGTAAGGCATGTTCCTGACATGCGTTTGAACCTAATCTCGGTAGGCAAACTTGATGATGCCGGGTTAGTGAACTACTTCGGTAGTGTGAGAAGGAAGCTGGCCAAGGGAAACTTGGTCGTGGCCCGAGGTAAGAAGGAAGGCTCCTTGTACGTGATGCAAGGAAAGATCAATGGCGGAGAAGCCAATTCTGTCTGAGATGAACCTAGCTTGGAACTATGGCACAAGCGCCTCGGCCACATGAGCGAGAAAGGGCTCCAGATCCTGAACAAGAAAGGATTATTGACCGGGTTGAAAGGCCAAGCGTTGGATCGTTGCACGCACTGCCTGGCTGGAAAGCAGCACCGGGTTTCTTTTGTGAGACCGGATCAACCTAGACGACGCATGTATATTCTTGACCTCGTCCATACTGATGTCTGCACCATGTCGGAAAGATCCCTTGGAGGAGCTCAGTACTTTGTTTCATTTATTGATGACCATTCCCGCAAAGTGTGGGTATATTTGTTGAAAACTAAAGACCAGGTACTCCAATCATTTAAAGAATTCCATGCGATGGTTGAAAGGGAGACTGGCAAGAAATTGAAGGTGGTCCGATCTGATAATGGTGGTGAGTATTGCGGCCCATTTGATGCATACTGCAGAGCGGCCGAGATTCGACTAGAGAAGACGCCCCCCAAGACACCTCAGCTGAATGGACTGGCTGAGCGGATGAACAGAACTATTGAAGAAAAGGTCGGAAGCATGTTATCCAATGCCGGATTGCCGAAATCATTCTGGGGAGAAGCCGTCAAAACAGCTGTTGATTTAATCAACCTCTCACCATCACGGCCACTTGAAGGAGAAATTCCAGAAGAAGTCTGGACAGGTCGGAAAGCGGCCTACAATCAACTGAAAGTGTTTGGATGCCGAGCTTTCGTGCATATCCCTAAAGATGAAAGGGCCAAATTTGATGCAAAGACCAAAGAATGCATTTATCTTGGTTCGCCGAGATGTGAGTTCGGGTTCCGACTTTGGGATCCAATCAATAAGAAGATCGTGAGAAGCCGAGATGTGATCTTTCATGAGCATGAGAACATTTATGACATCTCGAAGCCCAAAGCCCGGGTGACTGTCAGACGTGAAGAACCCATCCCTCCTGTCCGAGCTGAAGCAGGGGGAGAAAATCAAGAGAATGAAGAAATTGATGACCAGCAACAAGCTGAAGATGACCAAGACACTGAGGTCCGAGTTGAAGATGAGATCCGGGATGAAATTGATGAACCGGGTTCTCAAGCTGAAGAACAGCCGAGATATCCAACTCGAGAAAGAAGACCCTCTACAAGATACCCATCCGATGAATACACCGTTGTTGCTGAAGACGGTGAGCCTCAGAGTTATGATGAGGCTGTAACGAGCTCAGAGAAAGAAGAATGGAAAAAGGCAATGCAAGACGAGATGAAGTCTCTTCACGAGAATCAGACTTTTGAGCTGACTGAGTTGCCAAAAGGAAGACGAGCTTTGAAGAATAAATGGGTCTGCAAGATTAAGAATGAAGAGAACGGGCAAAAGCCAAGATACAAAGCCCGAATTGTAGTGAAAGGCTGCAATCAGAAGAAAGGAGTAGACTTTGAGGAGATTTTTTCTCCTGTGGTGAAAATGACCTCGGTCCGAACTGTGTTAGCCATGGCGGCTTCAATGGACCTCGAGGTAGAACAAATGGACGTGAAGACGGCATTTCTTCACGGTGACTTAGAAGAAGAAATATATATGGAGCAACCTGGAGGATTCCAAGCTCCAGACCAAGAAGACTTGGTATGTCGGTTGAAGAAGAGCCTCTATGGCTTGAAGCAAGCACCTCGACAGTGGTACAAGAAATTTGAATCATTCATGACTGATCATAAGTTTGAGAAGACTGAAGCCGACCACTGCGTATTTATGAAGAGGTATGAGGCCGAAGATTTTCTGATTTTGTTGTTATATGTTGACGACATGCTTATTGTAGGGAAAGATAAATCGAGGATAGCCGCCCTGAAAAAGGCATTAAGCTCGTCCTTCGCAATGAAGGACCTCGGCCCTGCAAAGCAGATTCTCAGAATAAAGATTATCTGAGATAGACAGAAGAAGCTACTGTGGCTGAGTCAAGAGAAATATATTGAGAAGATTCTGAAGAGATTCAGCATGGACAAAGCCAAAACAGTGAGCACCCCCCTAGCCGGACACATAAAGCTGAACCAAAAGCAATGTCCGAGATCTGATGATGACAAAGATGAGATGATGAAGGTCCCTTACCAATCCGCCGTCGGAAGCTTGATGTATGCAATGGTTTGCACTAGACCCGACTTGGCGTATGCTGTTGGAATGGTAAGCCGGTATTTGTCAAACCCCGACAAAGAGCACTGGGAAGCAGTGAAGTGGATCTTCAAGTACCTTCGAGGTACGACCGACTTATGTCTCCGATTTGGAGAAGGCAAAGTCGAGTTGCAAGGCTACTCGGATTCTGATTCAGGGGGAGACGCCGACTCGAGGAAGTCGACTACAAAATATTTGATGAGATTTGCCGGAGGAGCTGTCTCTTGGCAATCAAGACTTCAGAAATGTGTTGCACTATCTATAACTGAGGCTGAGTACATTGCCGCTACTGAGGCAAGCAAAGAGATGCTGTGGATGAAGAAGTTCCTCATGGAACTCGGCCATGATCAAGACAAGTACGAGCTGGGTTGTGACAATCAAAGCGCAATCCATCTTGCGAAAAATTCAACCTATCACTCCCGCACTAAGCATATTGATGTGAGGTATCACTGGATCCGGGATGTGGTGGAAGGTGGTGAGCTCGAACTCGTCAAGGTGCACACTGACCAAAATTGGTCCGACATGATGACGAAGCCGGTTCCAGCAAGAAAATTTAAAGACTGCTGTGAAGGAGCCGGATTGATGATGAGGCCGACGCATTGAAGTCGGAGGGGGAGATTTGTTGGGCTTCCTCCTTCAATGCTAAGCCCAAGCCCATTTGAGGGGTTTCCTAAAAACCCTAACCCTAATTTCCACCTCCTCTATATATACTCATTGTTGTGGGTGGAGGCTAGGTTAGATTTGAGAGGTCATATTTTTGAGAGAACAAATTTGAGAGAATTATTGGATTGTTTGAGTAAAGCTTTATGCTTTGCATTTGAGAGATCTCTAGAGAGAGTTTGAGTGAAACATCTCTAGGGTAGTTTGATTATCACCATTGTTGGAGAGGTTGAGTTAACCACCACATTGGTGTATTTGATTCGTTGTAACCATTATTTTCATAGTGGATTTCTGATCTGGACTAGGTCCCGTGGGTTTTTACTTCTTCATTGGAGAAGGTTTTCCTACGTTAAAACTGGTTGTGTTCTTCTTCTCTCTCTCTCCTATTTTGATTTTTTCGTTTTTGATTGTTCCACTGCGCTGCCTGACCTGGTGAAGTTCAGACTGAGGTATTGCCGAGATCCGAGATCAGGATCTTGTTGATTGACTTCCGCACAAAGGCCCCTGAGCTGAGCTTGAGGGAACCGAGTTTTCCCAACAGTGGTATCAGAGCTCGAGTTCGACGGGTTCTGAGGGAGACGAGATGGAGACCAGTGGCATAACTCATGATGGAGATATGTTCAAGTTGACCGCAGATAATTTCACATATTGGAGACCGATGATGGAAGATCATCTCTACGTCAAAGATTTGCATGAGCCCATTATCCTTGATGAGAGACCGGCAGGCAAGACAGATAAGGAGTGGGAGATCCTGAGTCGGAAGGCGGTAGCCACGATTAGGAAATATATTGATAAAAGCCTCTTTGAGCACGTGTCCGAATTCACGAACGCGTATGAGTTGTGGACGAAATTAGAGTCCATGATTCAGAAGAAGACTCCCAGGAACAAAGCACACCTGGTTCGCCGACTTGTTAAGCTTGAATACAAGGACGATATGAGCATGATTGAACACCTGAACACATACAAAGGTATTGTGAATCAGCTGTCAAAGGCTGATATGAAAATTGATGAAGAACTGCAGGCATTGCTGCTGTTGAGCTCGTTGCCAGAAAGCTGGGATACTCTGGTGGTGACCCTGAATAACTCGACTCCAGATGGAAAATTGAAGATTGATGTCGTGACAGACAGCCTCCTGGGCGAAGAATCCAGGAGAAGAGAACGAGGTATTTCGAGTACGTCTGAGGCCAACGTTGCTGAGAACAAAGGGAAATCTGACTCCCGCGGTAGAAGCAAAAGCCGAGGTAGAGGTTGTGACAGACGAGACAAGTCCAGAGGTCGGTCAAAGCCGAAATATGAGTTGAAGTGCTTTTACTGTGAAAGACATGCCATAAGAAGCCAGACTGCTGGACCCTGCAGAATGATGAGAAGAACGGCTCTGTGAAGCCAGATCAGATTATTCCCAAGAAGAGGGAAGACAAGAGCACCACTGCGGTGGCTGCCAACCTTGATGCCGATATATTCCTCCTTGGTGAGGATAATTATTTGAATGTTGCATATGATGACTGCACCTGGATTGTTGACTCCGGTGCCTCCTTCCACGTTACTCCACACAAAGGTTTTTTCTCCTCTTATCGAGGTGGTGATTTTGGAGTCGTGAAGATGGGAAATCAAGTGACCAGCAAGATTGTTGGTGTCGGTGATGTAACTCTGACCACAGATGTCGGATGCCGACTTGTGTTGAAAGATTTAAGGCATGTTCCTGACATGCGTTTGAACCTAATCTCGGTAGGCAAACTTGATGATGCCGGGTTAGTGAACTACTTCGGTAGTGTGAGATAGAAGCTGGCCAAGGGAAACTTGGTCGTGGCCCGAGGTAAGAAGGAAGGCTCTTTGTACGTGATGCAAGGAAAGATCAATGGCAGAGAAGCCAATTCTGTCCGAGATGAACCTAGCTTGGAACTATGGCACAAGCGCCTCGGCCACATGAGCGTGAAAGGGCTCCAGATCCTGAACAAGAAAGGATTATTGACCGGGTTGAAAGGCCAAGCGTTGGAGCGTTGCACGCACTGCCTAGCTGGAAAGCAGCACCGAGTTTCTTTTGTGAGACCGGATCAACCTAGACGACGCAGGTATATTCTTGACCTCGTCCATACTGATGTCTGCTCCATGTCGGAAAGATCCCTTGGAGGAGCTCAGTACTTTGTTTCATTTATTGATGACTATTCCCGCAAAGTGTGGGTATATTTGTTGAAAACTAAAGACCAGGTACTCCAATCATTTAAAGAATTCCATGCGATGGTTGAAAGGGAGACTGGCAAGAAATTGAAGGTGGTCCGATCTGATAATGGTGGTGAGTATTGCGGCCCATTTGATGCATACTGCAGAGCGGCCGAGATTCGACTAGAGAAGACGCCCCCCAAGACACCTCAGCTGAATGGACTGGCTGAGCGGATGAACAGAACTATTGAAGAAAAGGTCGGAAGCATGTTATCCAATGCCGGATTGCCGAAATCATTCTGGGGAGAAGCCGTCAAAACAGCTGTTGATTTAATCAACCTCTCACCATCACGGCCACTTGAAGGAGAAATTCCAGAAGAAGTCTGGACAGGTCGGAAAGTGGCCTACAATCAACTGAAAGTGTTTGGATGCCGAGCTTTCGTGCATATCCCTAAAGATGAAAGGGCCAAACTTGATGCAAAGACCAAAGAATGCATTTATCTTGGTTCGCCGAGATGTGAGTTCGGGTTCCGACTTTGGGATCCAATCAATAAGATGATCGTGAGAAGCCGAGATGTGATCTTTCATGAGCATGAGAACATTAATGACATCTCGAAGCCCAAAGCCCAGGTGACTGTCAGACGTGAAGAACCCATCCCTCCTGTCCGAGCTAAAGCAGGGGGAGAAAATTAAGAGAATGAAGAAATTGATGACCAGCAACAAGCTGAAGATGACCAAGACACTAAGGTCCGAGTTGAAGATGAGATCCGGGATGAAATTGATGAACCGGGTTCTCAAGCTGAAGAACAGCCGAGATATCCAACTCGAGAAAGAAGACCCTCTACAAGATACCCATCCGATGAATACACCGTTGTTGCTGAAGACGGTGAGCCTCAGAGTTATGATGAGGCTGTAACGAGCTCAGAGAAAGAAGAATGGAAAAAGGCAATGCAAGACAAGATGAAGTCTCTGCACGAGAATCAGACTTATGAGCTGACTGAGTTGCCAAAAGGAAGACGAGCTTTGAAGAATAAATGGGTATACAAGATTAAGAATGAAGAGAACGGGAAAAGCCAAGATACAAAGCCCGAATTGTAGTGAAAGGCTGCAATCAGAAGAAAGGAGTAGACTTTGAGGAGATTTTTTCTCCTGTGGTGAAAATGACCTCGGTCCGAACTGTGTTAGCCATGGCAGCTTCAATGGACCTCGAGGTAGAACAAATGGACGTGAAGACGACATTTCTTCACGGTGACTTAGAAGAAGAAATATATATGGAGCAACCTGAAGGATTCCAAGCTCCAGACCAAGAAGACTTGGTATGTCGGTTGAAGAAGAGCCTCTATGGCTTGAAGCAAGCACCTCGACAGTGGCACAAGAAATTTGAATCATTCATGACTGATCATAAGTTTGAGAAGACTGAAGCCGACCACTGCGTATTTATGAAGAGGTATGAGGCCGAAGATTTTCTGATTTTGTTGTTATATGTTGACGACATGCTTATTGTAGGGAAATATAAATCGAGGATAGCCGCCCTGAAAAAGGCATTAAGCTCGTCCTTCGCAATGAAGGACCTCGGCCCTGCAAAGCAGATTCTCGGAATAAAGATTATCCGAGATAGACAGAAGAAGCTACTGTGGCTGAGTCAAGAGAAATATATTGAGAAGATTCTGAAGAGATTCAGCATGGACAAAGCCAAAACAGTGAGCACCCCCCTAGCCGGACACATAAAGCTGAACCAAAAGCAATGTCCGAGATCTGATGATGACAAAGATGAGATGATGAAGGTCCCTTACCAATCCGCCGTCGGAAGTTTGATGTATGCAATGGTTTGCACTAGACCCGACTTGGCGTATGCTGTTGGAATGGTAAGCCGGTATTTGTCAAACCCCGGCAAAGAGCACTGGGAAGCAGTGAAGTGGATCTTCAAGTACCTTCGAGGTACGACCGACTTATGTCTCCGATTTGGAGAAGGCAAAGCCGAGTTGCAAGGCTACTCGGATTCTGATTTAGGGGGAGACGCCGACTCGAGGAAGTCGACTACAGAATATTTGATGAGATTTGCCGGAGGAGCTGTCTCTTGGCAATCAAGACTTCAGAAATGTGTTGCACTATCTATAACTGAGGCTGAGTACATTGCCGCTACTGAGGCAAGCAAAGAGATGCTGTGGATGAAGAAGTTCCTCATGGAACTCGGCCATGATCAAGACAAGTACGAGCTGGGTTGTGACAATCAAAGCGCAATCCATCTTGCGAAAAATTCAACCTATCACTCCCGCACTAAGCATATTGATGTGAGGTATCACTGGATCCGGGATGTGGTGGAAGGTGGTGAGCTCGAACTCGTCAAGGTGCACACTGACCAAAATTGGTCCGACATGATGACGAAGCCGGTTCCAGCAAGAAAATTTGAAGACTGCTGTGAAGGAGCCGGATTGATGATGAGGCCGACGCATTGAAGTCGGAGGGGGAGATTTGTTGGGCTTCCTCCTTCAATGCTAAGCCCAAGCCCATTTGAGGGGTTTCCTAAAAACCCTAACCCTAATTTCCACCTCCTCTATATATACTCATTGTTGTGGGTGGAGGCTAGGTTAGATTTGAGAGGTCATATTTTTGAGAGAACAAATTTGAGAGAATTATTGGATTGTTTGAGTAAAGCTTTATGCTTTGCATTTGAGAGATCTCTAGAGAGAGTTTGAGTGAAACATCTCTAGGGTAGTTTGATTATCACCATTGTTGGAGAGGTTGAGTTAACCACCACATTGGTGTATTTGATTCGTTGTAACCATTATTTTCATAGTGGATTTCTGATCTGGACTAGGTCCCGTGGGTTTTTACTTCTTCATTGGAGAAGGTTTTCCTACGTTAAAACTGGTTGTGTTCTTCTTCTCTCTCTCTCCTATTTTGATTTTTTCGTTTTTGATTGTTCCACTGCGCTGCCTGACCTGGTGAAGTTCAGACTGAGGTATTGCCGAGATCCGAGATCAGGATCTTGTTGATTGACTTCCGCACAAAGGCTCCTGAGCTGAGCTTGAGGGAACCGAGTTTTCCCAACATCATCTAACAATACCACATTAGATGTGACATTTCTACTTTGTGTTTGTCACCTATTTTTGCTCACAATGATAAACAATGAGAAAATATATACCCCATCCATCCTCAAAATAATGATAATGAGAAAATATTTTATGCCAAAGAACGTGATAAACAAGTATTTCATCTATGCAATAAGTTGGTAAGTAAAGGGTCAATTAATGATTTTTATATTATATTTTTTTAATAAATTTCCTCTGGGAAGAATTTTTTGAATTTGAAGCATCATGACTTTGTGAGAATAACGAAGATCGAACTCGTGGACCTCTTACCATGTCAAACAATAAATTAATCCAGACAAGCACTAAACAAATAAAGATTGATAGTGCCTAAAGCGATTGGGTATCAATTTTTCCGATACTGCAACTTCAGCCAGAAATACTATAGGCAAACTCAACCAGTCCATTATGTTTTATGTCATATCTCAACTTCAATGTATGCGTATGTGAAATATAAAAATCAAAAATCAACGAAGCACATAGTCCAAATGGTGTGAGGTAAATTCATCCCTGAAGTTATAACATGATTAATTTTACATAAACCAAATCAAATCTCCCAACTTAATGTAGATATCAGATAAACCTAGTTGCTTGGCTATATGCATAAAAGGAAGTGTTTTGAATATGTCACCAGAAAATATTTATTACGTTACAACCAAGACATTAAATTAAAAGGAAAAACTAACATCTGATTTTATAAATAACCAACATACTTAGCTACCTAAGCATTGTGCAACCTACTTACCGATCTAATAACTTATTCCAGCTACTAAAGTTCGCCAATGGCTTCCGATGAGCAAAGCAATAGAAAAAGCCATAGCAGCAACAACTTTCTTCAAACCCAAGTGGTGGTGGTTGTGATACCTTTCCCAGCACAAGGCCATCTCAACCAGCTTCTGCACTTGTCACGCCTAATCTTGTCACATAATTTACCTGTTCATTATGTTGGCACAACCACACATAACCGCCAGGCCACAGTTCGAGTCCAAGGTTGGGACCCAAAATCCATTTCAAACATCCATTTCCATGATTTTGAGGTTCCTCCCTTTGTTTCCCCTCCTCCAAACCCCAATGCAGAAACCAAATTCCCATCTCATTTGCTTCCTTCCTTCAAGGCTTCTTCACATCTGCGTGAGCCCGTAGCAAAACTTATGCAATCCCTTTCATCTATAGCTAGAAGGGTCGTAGTTATCCATGACTCTTTAATAGCATCAGTGGTACAAGATGTCAAAAATATAACAAATGCAGAGAATTACACTTTTCACAGCATCTCTGCCTTTACCACCTTCTCTGTTTATTGGGAGGAAATGGGAAGGCCTCAAATTGAAAGCTCACATATCCTAGAAGTTCCTTCTTTGGAAGGATGCTTTACAACCCAATTCTTAGATTTTATTGAAGAACAACTTCAATTCGAAAAATCCAGTGCTGGCAACATCTACAACACATCGAGGGCAATTGAAAGTCCTTACATTGAGTTGTTAGAACACATCCTTGATACCGGGAAGCATTGGGCGTTGGGGCCCTTCAACCCTTTAGTTATTGAGAAGAAAAACATAAACGGAAGGCATTTATGCATGGAGTGGCTTGATAAACAAGAGCAAAATTCAGTTATATATGCATCCTTTGGGACAACAACAGCATTGACAGAGGAACAAATCGAACAGATTGCAATAGGATTGGAACAAAGCCAGCAAAAGTTCATCTGGGTACTAAGAGATGCTGATAAAGGAGACATTTTCAATGAAGATGAAGTGAGAAGACATAAGCTTCCAAAAGGGTTTGAAGAGAGAATGGAAGGATTCGGGTTAGTTGTGAGAGATTGGGCACCCCAATTGGAAATTCTAAGCCACCCTTCAACAGGAGGGTTTATGAGTCACTGTGGATGGAACTCATGCATAGAGAGCATAACCATGGGGGTTCCAATAGCCACATGGCCTATGCACTCTGACCAGCCAAGAAACAGTGTTTTGATAACACAAGTTCTGAAGGTTGGTTTGGTTGTGAAGGATTGGGCTAAGAGAGATGAGTTGGTGACTGCATCAGTTATTGAGAATTCCATTAGAAGGTTGATGGAAACAAAGGAAGGTGATGACATGCGAGAGAGAGCAGAGGATCTTAAAAAAGCCATCCATAGGTCCATGGATGAAGATGGAGTTTCTCGTATGGAAATGGATTCTTTCATTACTCATATAACTAGATAGTATGGTTCAACCATACACTCTTCTCGTATGCACTTAATGGCCTTACCACACAGGATGTGGCAGAATTTCATAGCGCATGAAGTGAATGCAAAATAGGATTTGGCTAGAAATACACAGATTATTCTGTTTTTAAGACATTATCTGGTAAAGTTTCCGGGATGATTATGTGTGCAAAGCCTTTTTGCTGAACTACTAAAATGAATGCGATTATAAGTTTTCTTATACATAAATTTCAAAACAATCCTCAGGTATAAATAATTGTGTTCATAAACCAGTTAAGAGTTATGAAATTATCTATATAACCTACCACTTAAAATAAAATTTGATTGTATGTTCTATTATGTCATTCTTACAATATTTTGTTAGAGCTAAGCTCTAAAAGGGGAGAAAATTCTCGAGATTAAGGGATCTAACAGAGAAAAGAAAATAAAGAGTGAGAAAGGAAACAACTCAAGATGTATCATGTTGAGAATTCAAGCGTGAGTGGTACAAAATAACACATTCGAAAGGAACGAGCCTCTAAAGAACCAATTCAACCCTGTGCGAAGAAAGAAATTCCACTTAAAAGAAAGTGGGGGGCGACGAGGATCGAACCCAGGACACGAGGCTCTGATACCATGTAAAGAACCAATTCAACCCAAAAGCTTAAGCTGTTAGGTGAGGCTACATTAATGGTTTTATATATCTCAACAGAGGTAAACATAACATATATAAGTTAAATGATCCTTAAACTTAATATTTTAAGATTTTGAATTGAGACGTGGTGTCTGACTCATTTATTATGTGTTTGTTGTTTAGGCTCATTTAATGCATCAATAGTAGTGGCCTCCCTATGTTTTTGATTGTATGTGTCCTATACTAGTTTCAGGGAAAGCATCAATGTTATTGTTCATGAGTTAAATTTATGTAATAAAAAATGTTGTACATCTTCGTTATTGATTGTGAAGCCAGTGGTTATATGTTTTGAGGTATAGGAGTAGCATTAATCCCCCGATGTTGAAATTATCACACAATTCTGTCCTGAAGTGTCCAATATGGTGGGTCAGTACATCCATCTTTAAAAGGGGATAAATGTTTCCTAACCACAATAGGTCCCCATTTCCATTGACCGATCCCTCACCTGATTCCTCACTCCCATGCACAGAATGGGGTTCAAATAACAAAACGGTTAATTTCAAAGATTCTTCGCTGGCGGAAATTTTCTCTCTTGTAAATACCTCACTCCTCAACTGAGGAGTCATCTTTTGCATACCATTTTCTATTGCAGCATTATACAGCCAACCATGCCCTTCGCCTCCCCGTGATTCTTAGGATATGCCTTAATTTATACTAGTCACTCAATTAGAGTTATATTTACAAATTTAATATATAATTATATTTATAAATTTTTTATTTACAAACTCTTATTAAAAAAAACTATGTACTTTAAAGAGTTTAGTTTGAAAAAGTTTATAAACAAATTTTTTGTAAATATAATCTATTCTCACATGTCAAATTCCAAAAATGACATATAACTACCAACTGACGACCGATGTCCAGTGGAAAAAGCATAAGCAAAGCAATTTGCAATCATCCTTCCTTGATATTCTACAATTTTTTTTTTTTTTGGGTACATATTCTACAAAATTTTTACAAAGTAGAAAGCGAACCACATAAAATCTACACAAAATCCAAAACAGTAGTTTGGGACTGACATCATGTTGCTTCTTTTTTCAGAGACCGATACCATTTTATTTGTTTTACATTTTACTCTTGCTAGTAATTTTGAAGAAGATTTTATGAGTACAATTAGATAGCTAGAAAAAGCTCTTACAGAATTTTCATATACTTTTTTTTTTTGGTAATAAAATTTTCATATACTTCAATCATCATCACTTCCACTCCTCTTTTTTTTTTCCCCTATCTTATTGTTTTCCTCCAATCAACATACCTCCTATTTTTTAGGAATCTGGACAAGATTTTTCTATATATATATCTTTTTGGATTTTTAATATTTTTCTCATCCAAACGTAACTTTCATTTTGAACAACACGTCTTTATTAATGGCGGCTTATTATTTATGATTTAAAATAATAGATAAAAGGGTTCAATAATTCTCACCATAAAATAACTAGAATGATACGTGCACAACTTTTCTTACATTGGTTAACAATATGTTTATATCACAGGTTTTAATTTAAGAATTTGAAGCCATTGAGTTCATTAATTTATTTATCATTGGTCCAAAACCAAGTTATCAAAAAAATTTAGTTCTTATTAATTTATGAGTAAAATTTCTTGTGGGTCCCTAATAAAAAATATGGTCCTCACTTTAGTCCCTTGTAAAAAAAATTAGTCGCTTGATTCTTATGAAATTTTTTTTTTTTTTTTGTAAAGGACTAAAGTGAGAACTGTATTTTTTGGCAGGGACCCAAAAGAGACTTTAATCTTAATTTATTTACACTGATCCTCCCATAAAGCAGCCTACCCAACTTGCAACTTGCGTTGAATTGAACTAGGAGGATAAAATACTAACTTAAAACATGCTAGCCTTAATTTGACTTTAGATGGAAGCCACCTTATTTTCATGGATTAGGCTGCCATATTTTGTCACCTCTAAATGTAGGCGCATGCTCATTAATAGTTTATTCATTATTTGATAATAATTTAAAAAATTTCTAAACCCGGACATTTGGTAGAGGAGAATTTTTTGTTTGTTCGGAAATCTCAATTTTCAAAAATATAATTTTTACATTCAATTTATAATAATATCCAAAAATTTAAAATTTAAAAAAATTCAATTTCCCAAAAACCCTGAAAATATCCTCGTACCACCACGAGTATTAGGGTCATCCTTCTAATGTAGGCTAACTACAAAATTTAATCGTCAACCACCGTAATAAGATCAACATTTGAGCATTGTAACATACAGTGAAAAAATATAATTAATGCAATTAAATAAATCTTTTGGATTTTCATTTATTCCATATGTCATATAATAATAGCATGTATAGTTGTAAAAACTGAAGATACCATGAGTCCTCATTTCTTGCTTTTGTATACAAAAGCCTTTCATTCAATATACATGATTTGAATATTAATTGGACAAAACCGTAAACAATTCCAGAATTGAAAATTCAATGCACAAGGCATCATTATGCATATAAATGATGGGTTTTATAAGAGTTATGCTGTAGGAAAAATGATTGTGTAATGTTATAGAGATTCGTTTTGCGTGCCTTAATTTTTTTTGCTTCAAAAAGTGCGGGCCCCACAAAATGTTGTGTGTGTAGGAAATTTTTGTTGGGCTTCCTCCTTCAATGCTAAGTCCAAACCCATTTGAGGGGTTTCCTAAAAACTCTAACCCTAATTTCCACCTCCTCTATATATACTTATTAGTTATGGGTGGAGGCTAGGTCTTATGAGAGAATTTTATTTGACAGATATTTAAGAGAAAATTGTTTGAGCAAAGCTTTATACTTTGCATTTGAGAGATCTCTAGAGAGAGTTTGAGTGAAACATCTCTAGGGTAGTTTGATTATCACCATTGTTGGAGAGGTTGAGTTAACCACCATATTGGTGTATTCTGATTATTTTGTAACCATTATTTTCATAGTGGATTTTTGATCTGGACTAGGTCCCGTGGGTTTTTACTTCTTCATTGAAGAAGGTTTTTTCACGTTAAATCTGGTTGTGTTCTTCTTCTCTCTCTCGTTTTGTGATTTTTCGTTTTGATTTTTCTGCTGCGCTGCCTGACCTGGTGAAATTCAGGCCGAGGTATTGATGAGATCTGAGATCGAGGATCTCATTGACTGACTTCTACAAAGGCCCCTGAGCAGATCTGAGGGAACCGAGTTTTCCCAACAGTGGTATCAGAGCCCGAGTTCGACGGGTTCTGAGGGAGACGAGATGGAGACCAGTGGCATAACCAATGATGGAGACATGTTCAAGTTGACCGCAGACAACTTCACTTATTGGAGAGCAATGATGGAAGATCATCTCTACTGCAAAGATCTACATGAGCCCATTACCCTTGATGAGAAACCGGCAGGCAAGACCGATAAGGAGTGGGAGATCCTGAGTCGGATGGCGGTAGCCACGATCAGAAAATATATTGATAAAAGCCTCTTTGAGCACGTGTCCGAGTTCACGAACGCGTATGAGTTGTGGACGAAGCTGGAGTCCATGATTCATAAGAAGACTCCCACGAATAAAGCATACCTGGTTCGCCGACTTGTGAAGCTTGAATACAAGGACGACATGAGCATGATTGAACACCTCAACACCTATAAAGGTATTGTGAATCAGCTGTCAAAAGCTGAGATGAAAATTGATGATGAGATGCAGGCTTTGCTGCTGTTGAGCTCACTGCCAGAAAGCTGGGATACTCTGTGGTGACTTTGAGTAATTCAGCTCCAGAAGGAAAGTTGAAGATGGATGTCGTGATAGACAGCCTCCTGAGCGAAGAAGTCAGGAGAAGAGAACGAGGTACTTCGAGCACGTCTGAGGCCAACGTTGCTGAGAACAAAGGGAAATTCGACTCCCGGGGTAGAAGCAAAAGCAGGGGTAGAGGTCGTGACAGACGAGAAAAGTCCAGAGGTCGGTCAAAGCCGAAATATGAGTTGAAGTGCTTTTACTGTGGAAAGACAGGCCATAAGAAGCCAGACTGCTGGACCCTGCAGAATGACGAGAAGAACGGCTCTGTGAAGCCGGATCAGATTATTCCAAAGAAGAGGGAAGACAAGAGCACCACTGCGGTGGCTGCCGACCCGAATGCCGAGATATTTCTTCTTGGTGAGGATAATTATTTGAATATTGCATATGATGACTGCACCTGGATTGTTGACTCCGGTGCCTCCTTCGAGGTTACTTCACACAAAGGTTTTTCCTCCTCTTACCTAGGTGGTGATTTTTGAGTCGTGAAGATGGGAAATCAAGTGACCAGCAAGATTGTTGGTGTCGGTGATGTAACTCTGACCACAGATGTCGGATGCCGACTTGTGTTGAAAGATGTAAGGCATGTTCCTGACATGCATTTTAACCTAATCTTAGTAGGCAAACTTGATGATGCCGGGTTAGTGAACTACTTCAGTAGTGTTAGATGGAAGCTGGCCAAGGGAAACTTGGTTGTGGCCCGAGGTAAGAAGGAAGGCTCCTTGTACGTGATGCAAGGAAAGATCAATGGCAGAGAAGCCAATTCTGTTCGAGATGAACCTAGCTTGGAGCTATGGCACAAGCGCCTCGGCCATATGAGCGAGAAAGGGCTCCAGATCCTGAACAAAAAGGGATTACTGACCAGGTTGAAAGGCCAAGCGTTGAAGAGTTGCACGCACTGCCTAGCTGGAAAGCAGCACCGGGTTTCTTTTGTGAGACCGGATCAACCAAAATGACGCAGGTATATTCTTGACCTCGTCCATACTAATGTCTGCTCTATGTCAGAAAGATCCCTTGGAGGAGCTCAGTACTTTGTTTCATTTATTGATGACCACTCCCGCAAAGTGTGAGTATATTTGTTGAAGTCTAAAGATCAGGTACTCCAATCCTTTAAAGAATTCCATGCAATGGTTGAAAGGGAGACTGGCAAGAAATTGAAGGTGGTCCGATCTGATAATGGTGGTGAGTATTGCGGCCCTTTTGATGCATATTGTAGAGCGACCAGGATCCGACTTGAGAAGACGCCCCCAAGACTCCACAGTTGAATGGACTTGCTGAGAGGATGAATAGAACTATTGAAGAGAAGGTCTGAAGTATGTTGTCCAATGCCGGATTGCCGAAATCATTCTGGGGAGAAGCCGTCAAAATAGTTGTTGACTTGATCAACCTCTCACCATCACGACCTCTTGAAGGAGAAATTCCAGAAGAAGTCTAGACAGGTCGGAAAGCGGCCTACAATCAATTGAAGGTGTTTGGATGCCGAGCTTTCGTGCATATCCCTAAAGATGAAAGGGCAAAACTTGATGCGAAGACAAAAGAATGCATCTATCTCGGTTCACTAAAATCCGAGTTCGGGTTCCGACTTTGGGATCCAATCAATAAGAAGATCGTGAGAAGCCGAGATATGATCTTTCATGAGCATGAGAACATTCATGACATCTCGAAGCCCAAAGTCCGGGTTACTGTCAGACGTGAAGAACCCATCCCTCCTGTCCGAGCAGAAGTAGGGGGAGAAAATCAAGAAAATCAAGAAAATGATGATCAACAACAAGCTGAAGATGTCCAAGACATTGAGGTCCGAGTTGATGATGAGATCCGGGATGAGAATGATGAACCGGGTTCTCAAGCTGAAGAACAGCCGAGATATCCAACTCGAGAAAGAAGACCCTCTACGAGATACCCATCTGATGATTACACTGTTGTTGCTGAAGACGGTGAGCCTCAGAGTTATGATAAGGTTGTGATGAGCTCAGAGAAAGAAGAATGGGAAAAGGCAATGCAAGACGAGATGAAGTCTCTGCACAAGAATCAGACTTATGAGCTGACCGAGTTTCCAGAAGGAAGATGAGCTCTGAAAAACAAATGGGTCTACAAGATTAAGAATGAAGAGAACGGGCAGAAGCCGAGATACAAAGCCCAGATTGTAGTGAAAGGCTGCAATCAGAAAAAAGGAGTTGATTTTGAGGAGATTTTTTCTCCTGTGGTGAAAATGAGCTCGGTCCGAACCGTGTTAGCCATTGCGGCTTCGATGGACCTCGAGGTAGAACAAATGGACGTGAAGACAGCATTTCTTCACGGTGATTTAGAAGAAGAAATATATATGGAGCAACCTGAAGGGTTCCGAGCTCCAAACCAAGAAGACTTGGTATGTCGGTTGAAAAATAGCCTCTATGGCTTGAAGCAAGAACCTCGGTAGTGGTACAAGAAATTTGAATCATTCATGACTGATCATAAGTTTGAGAAGACAGAAGTCGACCACTGCGTATTTGTGAAGAGGTATGAGGCCGGAGATTTTCTGATTTTGTTGTTATATGTTGACGACATGCTTATTGTAGGGAAAGACAAATCGAGGATAGCCGCCCTGAAAAAGGCGTTGAGCTTGTCCTTCGCAATGAAGGACCTCGGTCCTGCAAAGTAGATTCTCGGATTCAAGATTATCCGAGATAGACAAAAGAAGCTACTGTGGCTGAGTCAAGAGAAATATATTGAAAAGATTTTGAAGAGATTCAGCATGGACAAAGCCAAAACAGTGAGCACCCCCTAGTCGGACACATAAAGCTGAACCAGAAGCAATGTCCGAGATCTGATGAAGACAAAGATGAGATGATGAAGGTCCCTTACCAATCCACTGTCAGAAGCTTGATGTATGCAATGGTTTGCACTAGACCCGACTTGGCGTATGCTGTTGGAATGGTAAGCTGGTATTTGTCAAACCCCGGCAAAGAGCACTGGGAAGCAGTGAAGTGGATCTTTAAGTACCTCCGAGGTACGACCGACTTATGTCTCCGATTTGGAGAAGATAAAGCCGAGTTGCAAGGCTAGGATTCTGATTTAGGGGGAGACGCCGACTCGAGGAAATCGACGACGGGATACATGATGAGATTTGCCGGAGGAGCTGTCTCTTGGCAATCAAGACTTCAGAAATGTGTTGCACTATCGACAACTGAGGCTGAGTACATTGCCGCTACTGAGGCAAGCAAAGAGATGCCGTGGATGAAGAATTTCCTCATGGTACTCGGCCATGATCAAGACAAGTACGAGCTGGGTTGTGACAATCAAAGCGCAATCCATCTTGTGAAGAATTCGACCTATCACTCCCACACTAAGCATATTGATGTGAGGTATCACTGGATCCGGGATGTGGTGGAAGGTGGAGAGCTCGAACTTGTCAAGGTGCACACTGACCAAAATTGGTCCGACATGATGACGAAGCCGGTTCCAGCAAGAAAATTTGAAGACTGCTGTGAAGGAGCCAGGTTCATGCTGAAGCCGACGCATTGAAGTCAGAGGGGGAGATTTGTTGGGCTTCCTCCTTCAATGCTAAGCCTAAGCCCATTTGAGGGGTTTCCTAAAAACCCTAACCCTAATTTCCACCTCCTCTATATATACTCATTAGTTGTGGGTGGAGGCTAGGTCATATGAGAGAATTTTATTTGACAGATATTTGAGAGAAAATTGTTTGAGCAAAGCTTTATGCTTTGCATTTGAGAGATCTTTAGAGAGAGTTTGAGTGAAACATCTCTAGGGTAGTTTGATTATCACCATTGTTGGAGAGGTTGAGTTAACCACCACATTGGTGTATTACGATTATTTTGTAACCATTATTTTCATGGTGGATTTTTGATCTGGACTAGGTCCCGTAGGTTTTTACTTCTTCATTGAAGAAGGTTTTACCACGTTAAATCTGGTTGTGTTCTTCTTTTTTTCTCTCTCTCTCTCTCTCTCTCTCGTTTTGTGATTTTTCGTTTTGATTTTTCCGCTGCGCTGCCTGACCTGGTGAAATTCAGGCCGAGGTATTGCTGACCTCTATTTTTTCTCTCTCTCTGACTCGGTGGTCTCTCTTTCCTTCTTTCCCATGACTGAAACTTCATCCCTCACCCATTGAAAGACCACCATCGGCTAAGCAAGGAAAATGTGTAAGAAATCTCCATCTCTTCCACTTCCTTTTCCATAAACATCAAGACCAACACACCCTTCCTACTTGAGAAACTTTGGTTTTAAAGAGAGAAACTGCCCCACTAAGAGTCATTTTCGGATTCCTCCATGGAGGGTAATGGGAAGTGGTTGTGAAGCTTAAAAACCCTTCCTCTCAACCTTGTTTAAAGTTTATAAGGCAATAGGATCCTATCTCTTTTGTATTTTGATCAAATTTCTATAATTCTAGGTTAATCAAAGAGGGCTTTTAAGGTTGGAGATGTTATTATGAAAATGAACATAAAGTCCTTCTCAAAGTATGTTAGGGAGTTGTTCTCGATGGAGAAAATTCACTCACTTTGAGTTTTTATGATGGTTTATGAAAGTTGGATTTTTTGATGAATAATACATTTCAAAAATTAGGGTTTAAATGATTGGATGTTGAAATGGATATGGTCTCTTGGTAAAATGTTCTAGGGACATGTTCATGATAAAGGAAAAATTATGAAATCACTATTAAGAACACTTTTGAAATTTAGTTCATGAACAAAGTGTAGGATTCTTATGCTTTAGGTCTTGGAATAGAATTTTGATGGTGATGTTTGTAACACCCCGTAGTACTCCGGTTGTTAACATCATGATATTATAGCGTACACAGCGAAATATTTTATTTCAAGATTAATAAAACGTCTCGTAAAAATGCGAATAAACTATTTTCAAAACATTTTCTGAAATAATTTCTAAAATGTTAACGTGAGATACTGCGAAAGCGTAAATCTAAACATACATCTACTAATTAATCCCATGAGCCAGTATTAGTGGCCATTGACCATCAAGATATGACATCATGTGTCATTCCTGACAGAGTCTCACGGACAGCATAACATCTGTATTTTGGATAACTGGGAACATGGTCCCACACATATAGATAACCTAATTGATACAATAATTTAAACAGATAGCTTGCAAGTCCCACACGAACTGCAATCCCCTCAATGAGTCAATACAAACAATAAGGCTCCATACCAACATTAACTAAATACATGCATCAAGTCTATATTAATTCAAAGTATAAAAGCATCAGTAAATCATCCATGGCTCTAAGGATACAATCATGAGCCTAACTAAATACATACAATAATCTCCATAAAATAATTAAGCATGGTAACAAGTCTACATGCCAACATCAAGTCTAATCATAACATAAAATCATTAGTTGCATCATCAACTACTCCAATGCAGGGGCCTTGCCCCTAGAAGCATCACCACTACTCTAGGTACCTGAAATGATGTCCCCAAACGGGATGAGATAATCACATCTCAGTAAGCTCATGGTTCATAGAGGATCCTCTAACACCTGAGCCCACTTCCTGCATGACAAGTCAGATATAAAGCATATAATACAAACATACAGCATAAACATAGCATAATCATATCATCCTTGTGTAACCCCAGGGTCAAAGCCATAAATGGTTACACCTGTGTAATTTCCAGGGACAATCCATAGACAGTTACACCTGTGTGACTTCCAGGGTCAAGCCATAGACAGTCAACATGTAAGAACCCGCACCGTTAATTAAGGTATTTAATTAATTAATTATGCAAAAATAGGAAATGATTCCATAATTGACCCTAATAATTAATTATGAGGCTTAATAATCATAATAAGAGATTAAGAATGCTGAAAGTCGCTTTTCGGAAGAAAAATGCAGATACCGGTTCTGCTAGTCGGTATAAATGCGTGCCGAAAAAGTATCCCGGAAAATTAAAGTAAGTGCATGATAATTACTAGAATAATATGTAGGACTTGAAAAACGAGTTTCAAGTCCAAATAATGAGAACTGGTGCTAGAAACCGGTACTGGCTTTGAAAAGCGCGTACCAGAAAGTTGCTCAGAAAAATATAAGAAAAATATGTTAATTCTTAGCAAATTATGTAGTTTCATAATCAAAAGTTTGGGATTAAAGTGCTAAGCGTAGCAATTAAAGTTAATATTGTGCGTTTATGTGTTAAATCTCTATAAATAGGCACTCTTGGCCCTAAACCCTAGGCACTCAGAATTGTCTACGTGACTTGGTGGCTGACTTGCACCTTATACACTGTTCCATTGCCTTCCCTTCCATTTCATGAGCAAGCTTTCACCTTTGAGGCTTGTTCTTCCATTCAAACACTTGGTGAGGGTGAAGGTTGGTCTTGGGACTGCATTGGGGTGCTGTTTCTGAGTTAGAGAACCTGTGTGAGGGAGTTTGAAGAGCTGTGTTTGCTGTTCTTGAGGGGTGTGACCTTTTGTTAGCATTTTGATGCTCCAAGATGCTTTCTTGTTGAGTGAAAGACCTACCTTCTTGTTCATTTTCGTGCATCTTCCTTGAGTCAGACTTGAGGGGCTGTGTTGAGCTCCAAGAGCACCTCCATTCTGAGTTTTGATCTTTGGTATGTTGTACCAATCTTTAACTTGAGTTTTAAGGCTTAAAAATGGAAGCTTGATGCATGCTAAGGTTAAAAGATGATAACTTGTTGGGTAAGGCTTAACACACCTAAAAATGCATGATTAGGTGTATAAAATCGGTAAAAAGGGAACCTTGGAAGGATATCTTCACGAAATACAGTTTCTGCATTCTGTCGTGAAATATCCGGATATGTTCCCGAACAATATCGGGATATGTAATATCCGGATATGGGATTTGGACATCCGAATATTACATATCCGGATATGGAATTCTGGATATCTGGATAATGCATATCCGGATATGTACAGTGAGATATCCGGATATGGTCCCGAGGAATATCCGGATATTCTAGGATTTCGCAGAACAGTAGCTGTGCTGTGCATACAGTAGGCTATTGGGGGTTTGTAGACCCTAGATTGATGAAGTTGAACTTCTGCTTTTAATGGATTAAGCCAGAATCACGGGATTAAGGGCTTGTGGCTTTGTTAGAAGCTTTAAGACTTGAAAACGTAATGAAAGGCGTTGTCTTTAATTTGTATGCATGTGGTACATGTTATTGATTTATATTTGGTCTATATCAGATTGTGATCTGCTGTGATTGGACTTTGAGCTTGTGGCATTGGATAGCTAGCTTAGAGGTAAGCTTTCGTGTCCTCGGTTTAGCCATGTTGTGGTTCCACATGTCCCATGGGGATATGATATATGCATGTTGTGTTACATGCTTTTGATGTTTTGGAAATGCTGTTGAGCTATTGTATGTTAGTGCCTTGTTGATATGCATGGAGGTGTTCCACCTATACGGCAAGCCTGAATGTATAGAACATACAAGAGGGTGAGGCTGTGGGTGAGGTGCAAGCGGTGTTCCTTGTACTACATGTAGGGAATATACGTATTCCTACATTTCTCTGGCCAGTAGAATAGTGATAACACACATGCCATAGATATCTGTTGCACTACATAGTTTTGGAACTGATAATGTTATATATGCTTTTTGAACTTATATTGCACATGTAAGTGAGCTTGGGGTGGAAGATCCTTGAGGACCCCTTGTCTTACTGAGATTTCTAGTTTAGAGATCTCACCCCATGTTTGGGGAATGCTTATTTCAGGGTCAGGTAATGTTGAGACCTCAGGCGGCAGGAGGCCGGAGCTGAGTTAGATTGCTGTTATGTTATGCTGCCATGATTGGATGCTGGATTTGCATGCTGCTTTTATGCTTATAGCTTCAGTTTATGTTTTGGAGTTTGATGTTGAGACTTGTTGTTTACTATGTTTATTTGGGGAGCATGGGGATTGTCCATGACACATAGTATTATTATGTCTTGAGTCTTTTGGAGTTGTAATAATGTATCAGGATATTGTCCGGATTACTTGATGTAATGCCGTGATTTATATACACACTTTATCTATATATTGAGGTATTTCAGTAGATGTCTTATGGCAATTTTACATACAGGCGATATTTTATGAAATTGATTAAGTAATCAAGTTGGTAATTGATAATGACGTCATAATTGAAAAGAAAAAGAATATTCCGCAATTTTTAATTAAGCACCGCTTAATACGATGTAATGTTAATATTCCGAGTATACACGGGGTGTTACATTTTATGGTATCAGAGCAACGGTTCGAGGGAAAAGCCTGTATGTATTGCAATGATTAGGATGTGTGGTTGTGTATGTTTTGTGTGTTTGCTCCGTCGAGTGTTATTATGATAATGCATATGTGACCACATTGCGTGGGCCTGATCAACTCATAATTTGTGTAACTTGTGCAGAATCATGGTAAGACCCGGGAAAACCGCGAGACTTCGGAGGATCGGTTTGATCCTGTCCTGGCTGCATTAGCGGAGATGCAGGCGGCCCGACTAGCCGACCAGGAGGCCATGAAAATGCCAAACCAGGCCATGTTGGACGCCGTCAGAGAGGCGAACAGGAAGGCCACTGAGGACGTGTTGGAGGCCAACCGTCTGGCGAACATGACGATGTTTAGAGTCATGTTGGAGGAGATGAGGAATGGCCCTGATGTTGGTCATGCTCCACCGCCGCCCCCTCCACTGCCGCCACCACCACCACCTCCACCCAGTCTGCAGGATGACTCTCAGAGTCAGATGGGAGATGGCAATCATCTTACGGGGGGCATGCAGACTGTCCCTGTTTTTGTTGAGGATCGTGATGAGATCGATCGCCGGCTGAATGCTTTCCGTAAGCATAAGCCACATGCCTTTGATGGATCCTCTGATCCTGTTGTTGCGGCTCGTTGGCTTCAGGTGTTGGACAAGATATTTTGGGTCATGCAGTGCACAGATCCGCAGAAGTTGATGTTCGCTACTTACATGCTGGAGGGCGATGCCCATGAGTGGTGGACAAACCTTTCTCATGTCTACGAGATGCAGGGTCATGTGATGACTTGGCCTATGTTTGAGGACTTCTTCTTGGGTTAGTACTTTCCATATGACGCTCAGGAGAGGCAGCACAGAGAGTTTGACAGATTGGTTCAGGGCTCGTTGTTTGTGGACGAGTACTTGGCCAAGTTCAACCAGTTGGTGAAGTTTGCACACTTCAGGATGGCGAGGCCTACTCCTACATTTCTGGCTGCTAAGTTCTGCAAGAGACATAGTGAGGATATTGCTGGTTACCTAGCTGGTTCTGCTCTAGAGATTTTGGGACACTGGTTCAGCAGTGTCGTGATATTGAAGATTACTACAGCTCGAGTAAGGCCAAGAAGGCCAAGGTTGCTGAGGCGACGAAGGTTGCAGCTGGTAGTTCCACTTCTTGGCGAGACAGGATGTTTGGGAACAAGAGCAAGAGTAAACAATTGGCAGCTCGGCAGGCGCCGAGTCAGTTCAAGAGGTCTTCTGCTCAGGGGAGTGCAGCGAGACCTCCTGCTCCCAGGTGTTCGGGATGCAGGAAGACTCATTTTGGGCCGTGCTCTACCGACCAGTTGATTTGCTTTCAGTGTGGCAAGGAGGGCCACTTCTCCAGAGACTGTCAGTCGGCGACAGCGAGGGCTACTGCAGTGCAGGCAGTGCCACTTCAGATGGTTCCCCTTCCACCTACTTCGGCACCGGTAGTGCCACCATCTTCTGGGAGAGTTTATACTCTGGATCGTCAACAGTCGGATCGAGCTCCGAACCTTGTCAGAGGTACTGTTACGATTGGTTCATCAACTGTTGATGTGTTGTTTGACTTTGGGGCTACGCATTCTTTTGTTACTACCCCGATTGCTGTAGGGCTTGAGTTTCCCAGTGATGTGCTTTCTCCACCGATGCGGGTGACCACCGCCACCGGAGAAAGATGTGATGCTACCACTATTCATTGCGATGTGGCGTTTCAGTGGGATGGCCGCGAGTTCTCGGTAGATCTGATAGGATTGCCGATGGCCAACTTGGAGGTTATTCTGGGCATGGATTGGCTGTCCAGAAATTGTGTGATGATTGACTGTTGTGCCAAGCATGTAGTGTTGTCTCCGTGTGATTCCACAGCCAGTTCCTCGCCGTATATTTCGTTGCTGCAGGCTACGAGAGCGTTGAGAGCAGGGGCATTTGGTTATGTCATGTTGGGAGGTTGGTGAGTGGTACACAGGAGGATATCACTGGCATTCCTGTGGTGAGGGAGTTCCTCGAGGAGTTTCTGGAGGAGATTCCTGAGTTTCCGCCACAGAGGGAGATAGAGTTCTCCATAGATCTGTTGCCTGGTGTGGGGCCGATTTCTTTAGCTCCATACCGGATGTCGCCACCGGAGTTGGCAGAGCTGAAGAAGCATATTGAGGATCTTTCAGCGAAAGATTTTATTAGACTGAGTGTGTCTCCTTGGGGAGCACCAGTTATCTTTGTGAAGAAGAAGGACGGGACAATGCGATTGTGCACCGACTACAGGCAGCTGAACAAGGTGACAATCAAGAACAAGTATCCCCTTCCTCGGATTGATGATCTGTTGGATCAGCTTAGGGGTGCTTGTGTGTATTCCAAGATTGATCTCCGGTCCGGATACCATCAGATTCGGGTGAAGCCGGAGGATGTCCCAAAGACCGCATTTCGCTCGAGATATGGTCATTTTGAGTACTTGGTGATTCCGTTCGGTCTCACCAATGCACCTGCTGTGTTCATGGATTACATGAACCAGATTTTCCAGTCGTACCTGGATCAGTTTGTGATTGTCTTCATTGACGATAATTTGATTTACTCCAAGACGGAGGAGGAGCATGTGGGGCATTTGAGAACTGTTCTGCAAGTGCTAAAGGAGAAGAAGCTGTATGCGAAGCCTTCCAAATGTGAGTTTTGGCTCAAGTCTGTGAAGTTCCTTGGGCATGTTATTTCTGCTGAGGGAGTTGCAGTGGATCCGAACAAGATTGAGGCCGTGCTGGATTGGGAAAGACCCAAGACAGTTACGAAAGTGAGGAGCTTTCTGGGTTTGGCAGGTTACTATCGGAGGTTCATCAAGGGATTCTCCACCATGGTTTTGCCATTGACTCGCCTTACTCGGAAGGAGACTCCATTTGTGTGGACTCACGAGTGTGAGGTCTATTTTCAGGATTTGAAGGAGAGACTGACTACTGCTCCTGTGTTGGTCCTTCTTGATCCTGCGCTTGAGATTGAGCTTTACACCGACGCCTCCGGGAAGGGGCTAGGTTGTGTGTTGATGCAGTTGGGCAAAGTGATCGCCTATGCTTCGAGGCAGTTGAAACCTCATGAGGAGAACTACCCTACTCATGACTTGGAGTTGGCTGCTATTGTGTTTGCTTTCAAGATTTGGAGGCATTATCTTTTTGGTTTGAGGTTTGTGGTGTTCAGTGACCACAAGAGTTTGAAGTACCTATTCGACCAGAAGGAGTTGAACATGAGGCAGAGGAGATGGATGGAGTTCATAAAGGACTACGACTTCGAGCTAAGGTATCATCCTGGCAAGGACAATGTGGTAGCTGATGCTTTGGGTCGAAAATCCAGTAGCTCATCCAGTTTGTTACTTGGTAACTTCGATGTGGTTGAGAAGTTCCGAAACTTGGCAGTGACCGCTCCATGTGGGAGTGTACTTCTCGGATTGGAAGCATCTGATGTGGTGAACGAGCTGCTTGAAAAGATTAAAGAGGCACAAGTTCAGAGAGAGTGTCTGGATTATGTGAAGAACCAAGACGGTGTGTCTTGGAATGATGATGGATTGCTTTTGTTTCAGCAGAGGATTGTAGTTCCTCGAGGCCCGTTGACAGAGGAGGTTATGGCAGAAGGCCATAAGGGTCAGTTTTCTATCCACCCTGGTGCTACTAAGATGTATCAAGACTTGAAGAAGAACTTCTGGTGGCCGGGCATGAAGAAAGATGTTGCTATCTATGTGTCCAAGTGTTTGGTTTGCCAGAAGGTGAAGATTGAGCATCAGAGACCGTCTGGTGAACTTCAACCTCTTGAAGTACCACAGTGGAAGTGGGAAGGTATTTCCATGGACTTCGTGGTGGGATTGCCGAAGACTCAGGCGGGTTGTGACTCTATTTGGGTCATTGTGGACAGACCCATTTTCTTCCAGCGAAGGTGAGCTTCACTACAGAGCAGTTGGCCAAGCTTTATGTCCGCGAGATTGTGAGGCTTCACGGGGTGCCCGAGAGTATCATTAGTGATAGGGACCCGAAGTTCACATCTCGGTTCTGGGAGGCGCTGCAGGAGGCTTTTGGTACGCAGTTGAGATTGAGTACCGCCTATCACCCTCAGACTGATGGACAGACTGAGAGGACCATCCAGACCTTGGAGGACATGTTGCGAGCTTGCACGTTGGAGCAGGGCTCGGCATGGGATAGGTACCTTCCGTTGGTTGAGTTTTCTTACAACAACAGCTTTCATGCTAGTCTGGGCATGACGCCCTACGAAGCATTGTATGGTAGGAGGTGTCGGACTCCTACTTGTTGGTCTGAGGTTGGGGACAAGGAGCTTTTTGGCTTGGATTTTGTCCAAGATGCCACCTTGCAGATCCAGTTGATCCGTGAAAAGTTGAAGCAGACGCAGAATCGCTAGAAGAGCTACTATGATGTCAAGCATCGTTCGCTGGAGTTCAGTGAGGGTGAGCACGTGTTTGTGAGACTTTCACCTGTCACCGGTGTTGGTCGAGCGCTCGGAGTGAGGAAGCTGAGCCCGCGATATATTGGGCCATACCAGATCCTTAGTAGAGTAGGACCTGTTGCCTACCGGCTTGCCTTGCCTCCGAACCTGGCTAACATCCACGACGTGTTTCACGTGTCTCAGCTTCAGAAGTACATAGCAGTTCCTTCGCACGTGGTGCAACCAGATGATGTGGAGGTTTGAAGAACCTAAAGACTCCCGTCGGACCACTCAGAATTCTCGATCGTGGCGAGAAGCAGCTGAGGAGCAAGATCATTCCGATGGTCAAGGTGCAGTGGACCGGAAGAACTCCTGAGGAGTGTACTTGGGAGCGTGAGGACGAACTTCTCCGGCAGTACCCCGAGTTCCGACCAGGTATGTTTCTGATTTTGAGGTCAAAATCCTAAAAAGGTGGGGTGAATGTAAGAACCTGCACCGTTAATTAAGGTATTTAATTAATTAATTATGCAAAAATAGGAAATGATTCTATAATTGACCCTAATAATTATTTATGAGGCTTAATAATCATAATAAGTGATTAAGAATGCTGAAAGTCGCTTTTCGGAAGAAAAGTGCAGATACCGGTTCTGCTAGTCAGTATAAATGCGTGCCGAAAAAGTATCCCGGAAAATTAAAGTAAGTGCATGATAATTACTAGAATAATATGTAGGACTTGCAAAACGAGTTTCAAGTCCAAATAATGAGAACTGGTGCTAGAAACCGGTACTGGCTTTGAAAAGCGCGTACCGAAAAGTTGCTCAGAAAAATATAAGAAAAATATTTTAATTCTTAGAAAATTATGTAGTTTCATAATCAAAATTTTGGGATTAAAGTGCTAAGCGTAGAAATTAAAGTTAATACTGTGCGTTTATGTGTTAAATCTCTATAAATAGGCACTCTTGGCCCTGAACCCTAGGCACTCAGAATTGTCTACGTGACTTGGTGGCTGACTTGCACCTTATACACTGTTCCATTGCCTTCCCTTCCATTTCATGAGCAAGCTTTCACCTTTGAGGCTTGTTCTTCCATTCAAACACTTGGTGAGGGTGAAGGTTGGTCTTGGGACTGCATTGGGGTGCTGTTTCTGAGTTAGAGAACCTGTGTGAGGGAGTTTGAAGAGCTGTGTTTGCTGTTCTTGAGGGGTGTGACCTTTTGTTAGCATTTTGATGCTCCAAGATGCTTTCTTGTTAAGTGAAAGACCTACCTTCTTGTTCATTTTTGTGCATCTTCCTTGAGTCAGACTTGAGGGGCAGTGTTGAGCTCCAAGAGCACCTCCATTCTGAGTTTCGAGCCTTGGTATGTTGTACCAACCTTTAACTTGAGTTTTAAGGCTTAAAAATGGAAGCTTGATGCATGCTAAGGTTAAAAGATGATAACTTGTTGTTGGGTAAGGCTGTTAGTATTTGGGTGTCCTAGAGACAATCTTATGATTAAATAAGGACAGAGATGTAGACCTTTTTAATATTGTCGCAAATAAATAAAAGCACTCTTTATCTTGTTTCATAATTATGTCTCGATATTAATATTCATATATTATGAATAACTTGATAAACCCCGTGGAATAAATAGGTATCTCTTGAGTATCTGTGATGAGATCACAATCATGAGGATTCAAGAATACCGAATGTTTATTCCTAATTTTATGTTCCTAGTCTACAGATACTGAGAATGAGGTCAGTAATCTCGGGTAAGACTAGCACGACTTATCTATTTGTATATGGATACAAGGTATAGACCTCATGTGCTACAGATATGGAGATGTCTTAGCTAAAGTCGTGGGTGGACCTATAAGGGTATAGCTCGCACTGAACGGACCCACAAAGAGACTCTATGAGGAACTCTCACAGAGAGTATCATTAGAGTAGTCTCTTTATATTTGGGTATGTCTTTCCTAAGACCAGAAGTTATTACCTAGACTGTGTTCTAGAAGGCATGCTTTGATTGTGCACCTCGTCTGCCTGAAACATGGAGACTCATAGGTATACTGTTGGGCTTGTCCTGAAAGAACACCGGGCTAGGGTGATAAGCTGAAATAATTCGTGAAATCTCTGTGAGAGATTAGGTTATCTGTAAACCGAAGAAATCGGGATGACATTTACAGGGACTCGGGAATCTATGCATAGTAAAAGAGATCATGAGATGATCTGCCTTTAGAGTCTGTAAATTGAAGATTCCCTATTTCGAATAAAGCTTACCCTAAACCGCAGGGGTTGATACGCTTCCTTACCCTAGGTTTTATGGGAAGGTAACCGAGACGAAAGGAAATATATACGGCAACCAAATATGTTTAATAGGATGATGAAATCATTAATCTAACTAGTTCTGGGGCAACAAAGCATTGCTAGTGCTTTGTGTTGTCATTAGATGGGTTATGGGCTTATTAGGCCCAAGCCCATTCATGTCAGTGGCTAAGTTGGACCTAATGGGTCACACACAAACACCTAATTGTCTAGATGCTATAGCATTAAAGGTATTGGGCCTAATAATAGTTTTTAGCCCAAGAAGTTGTTTGGAACTCCATCTAAAGGGGTGGAGGGCGCATGGTTCATTGTAATGGGCTTGGATAGTCCAAGACATTACTAATTAATTTAATTAGTTAAATTAATTATCAAACATTTAAATTTTGAATTTTGGAATTCGAAATTTGAATTTTGAAATTTTGAATTTTGAATTTGAATTTCGAAATTCGAATTTTGAATTGGAAATTTGAATTTTGAAATTTGAATTTTGAAATTTGAATTTTGAAATATGGATTTTGAATTCGAATTTTGAAATTTGAATTTTGAAATTTGAAATTTTGAATTTTGAATTTGAATTTTGAATTTGAAGGTTTGAACATTTGAATTTGAATATTTGAATGTTTGAATTCAAATATTTGAATTTGAATTTGAATTGCCTATGAAAGGTTGTTTCATAACAAAAGGATAAGATGAGATCTTGTTGGAACAAATCACTAGTATCATGAGAGAATCTTTTGGACAAGATCCAAGGCCATATATGGCGCTGATTTGGGTTGTTGGTGAGCAAGATTTGCTCATCAAAATCAGCTCCAGAAGATTCAGCAAGTTGGGAGAAAATCTGAGTGAGTTGATTCAAATTTGAATGCAACTATTCAGATGTATCTGGTCACCTTTTTGGGCTATATGGGGCGCACCATATAGCTGATCTTATGAAGATTTCTGATCAGAATTTTGAATAGGTTTTGAACCAATTCTCAAGAGAACATTCTAGGAGACTGTTAGCAATTTTTGAAATAAAACAGCTCCACTTCTCTCTCTCCAATCTGATTGGTATTTTATTTTAAATACTCTCCTCTTATGTGCCTAGGTGTTCAGTTGTTCCTCCAAGGGTTTTTCTGAAAAACTAGCCTATTCTCTCCTCTCTCCTGCGCCACTTGTGAAGCTTTCACATTGAGAGCTTCACGTTTTCAAACACTTTCACCTAGCCTCCATCTTCACACATAGAGCGCCTAGCAAGCCTCTTTGTGGTGATCATCCGGTGGCTTCACAAGAAGGAGTTCTTGCACCTAGACGAGTGGGTGGTGTGGATCAACGTTAGAGGGTCTGAACACTTCAGACCGGCCTTGATCATCTGGTGATTTCACGAACAAGGTAGCATCATGCTTTCCCTCTTTCATGCATCGGCCTTCAAGGCCATTTCGAACTTTCAAGTGGTATCAGAGCCCGGTTGTTTTACCATCGACGGGTGATGGTACCTTGTTTGTGATCATATTTTTCACGGTTAAAATCTTGTTAAAGGTTAAAGATTCAATTTTTATGAATGGATTCTAATTTACAATACTTTAAACGGTTAAGGTTTTCGTTTTTATGAACATGTTATTTCGAATGCCATGTTCATGCATCCATTCATATTCATGGTTGTCTTTTTCTTTATAAAAGTTTTAAAAGGAAGCACCTTTTTGAAGGGTGGAGTTCGACCATGAAAGGTGTTTTGAACACCTTGATTGTTTTCTTAATTTTTCTCCATGAATTGTTGCATGAGCATGAAATAAAATTTTTCGAAAATTAATCTCATATACATGAGTATATGGTTCGGCCATTAAGTGTTGATGGCTATATGCTTGATTTAATTTTGTGTTCTTTGAGAAAGAGTCAACAAAATTAGAATTATATTAATTGTTATATAATTCGGCCAATTGAAAAATTAAGAAAAGTTTTAAATTTTAAATATGTTTTGATAATTAATTGTTAAATATCAAGACATACGTGAAAATATATTTTATGTGATAATATTTTGTACTTGTGAGTTGTCTAACATTTCAGGTGCAAAAGAGGAAGGGGATGGTCATGGTGCCCGGAATTTGAAATTTCAAATTTAAATTAATGTGTAATTTTGGGCTCTTTTAAAAGAGATGTAATTTGAATTTCAAATTTTGTAATTTAAATTTTGTCCCTCCAAGATGTTTTGGAGTTTCTTTAATTGTAATTAGAGAAATTAGGCTAGTGGCGTATAGACGACAAGAAGCCGAGGCTTGAGAAGCAAGATGGACAAAAGAGCGAGCACCATGACTATCTCAAAATAAAACTGTTTTATTTGCATGTATGTTATTATACAACTAGTATGCATGAGATAGAGTATTGCGATATGTATGCTTTATGACTTATGACGTCTAGTATGCATGAGTTGGACTAAATCGCGTTTGTATGATTATTATGCAAGTCCAATTGCGACTAGTTTAAACCGTTAGATGTATGACATAAGTTACGACTAGCATGATAATATATTAATGCGTTTGATGAGACTTAATAAACCCTTAATAAAATGAACCCTTAAAAGGAATAAAATTATTAAGCGCATGATTACCTCCCACCACCAATACTACTCAAACCTCCTCTAAATAGTGGTGCTCTACAACCCAGTTGGGACCCACTGTTTCGTTGAGTAAGAGTAGTATTAGAAGTGTAAGACACTTGGGGTGCTGGTTAGTGCTTAACTGAGACATAAGCTGCAGGCCCAGCCGGGCTTATGTGCTTAGGATAATAGTGCTAGGTTGGTTGCATGAGATGCACCACTAAGTGACAAGGAGTTGTCAACCTAATGTTAAGAAAGGGTATGAGATACCATTGATAAAGATCAATCCATTATTTAAATTAATATTGCGGTCTCAGACGGGGGTTAAAATAAATAATCGCATTCTTAATCCCACTAAGGTAAATTCTAAAAGTAGAATAACCCTAAGTCAAAAGGAAGGGTCATTGACTTAGATAAAATAGTGAGAGGGGCAAAATTATTTAAAGTCTTTCATAATTTATTTTTACTACATGACCAAATATTAATTAATTTTATCTTTACATTTTTCAGTTAATTAGTATGACTAATACACTGTCACTGCGCTCCATACTTGATACGAACAAGCTGACCGGTCTAAATTTTGTGGACTGGTATCGGAACCTAAGAATTGTTCTAAGGGCCGAAAAGATTGCTTACGTCCTAGATGCTGAATTACCCGTAGCTCCTAGGGAAGGAGAAGATGGGTTCGCGGAATTTGATTTCGAGGCCCACAAACAGCACATGGATGACAATGTGTTGGCTGTCTGCATCATGTTGGCATCCATGTCGCCTGAACTGCAAAAGCAGCATGAGCATATGGATGCTCCCTCTATTGTCTTACATCTCAAGGAGTTGTATGACATTAAAGGCAGGCATGAGAGGTATGAGGCCTCAAGAGAATTGTTCTCTTGCAGGATGTCTGAGAGCATGTCTGTTGGCAGTCATGTTCTTAAGATGATCGGTCTGATTGAGAAGCTAGGAAATCTAGGCTTTATCATGGATGCCGAACTAAGTAATGACTTAGTGCTCACCTCACTTCCACCTTCCTTTAGTCAATTCATCATGAATTACCACATGCATGGGATGCAAGTGAGCTTGCCTGAGTTGTTAAGTATGTTAACAACTGCTGAAGTGTCTATCAAGAAGGATAAGACACAAGCTCTTCTGATTGGTGGGCCTAGGAAGGCCAAGGGTAAGCGTAAGGGGCCTGCTAAAGGTGACTCCCTTAAGCCCAAAGGAAAATCCAAGAAGAAGAAGAAGGGCAACAAGAAGGGTAAGAAAGCATCCAAGGACAAAGGCGATGCTGAGTGCTTCCATTGTGGCAAGAAAGGCCATTGGAAGAGGAACTGTCCAGACTACCTGAAGAGTGTGAAGGACAAGAAGCATGGTGATGCTTCTACCTCAGGTATTTCATGATTGAGATAAATTATTCATGTGCTAATCCTACTTCATGGGTATTGGATACTGGTTGTGGTTCTCACATCTGCAATATGTTGCAGGTACTTAGGAGCCCAAGGAGATTGGAAAGGAACGAGGTGGACCTCCGCGTTGGTAATGGAGCAAGAGTTGTTGCTCATTCTATTGGAGAAGCCGACCTCATTTTGCCTACGGGCCTTTTTCTGCATTTGAATAAATGTCTTTATGTTCCAAGTATTTCTAGAAACATTATTTCAATTTCTTGTTTAGAACAAGATGGATTTATTTTCAGTATTAAGAATGGTACATTTTCTATCATTATGAATGATATTGTTTATGGTACTGCTACCTTAATAAATGGATTGTATGTTCTAGAAATTGGAACTGAAGTGCTCAAAATAGATGTGAAACGACCTAGGATGGATAATCAATCATATCTTTGGCACTGTAGACTAGGGCACATTAATGAAACAAGATTGTCTAGGATGCATGCAAATGGATACCTAGATTCCTTGGATTTGGAATCCTATGGACAATGTGAATCTTGTCTAGCTGGGAAAATGACTCATCACACGCCCAAAGGGCTTGAGAGTCATAGGGCTAGTGAGTTATTAGAACTCATTCACTCTGATGTATGTGGCCCAATGTCTATTGAGGCTAGAGGAGGATACTACTATTTCATTACCTTTACGGATGACAAATCAAGATTTGGGTATGTGTACCTGATGAGATATAAATCCGAAGCTTTTGAAAAGTTCAAAGAGTTTAGGAATGAAGTAGAGAAACAACGTGGCAAGATAATTAAGACATTACGATCAGATCGTGGTGGTGAATATTTGAGCCATGAGTTTCAGAATTATCTAAGAGAGAATGGAATTCTCTCGCAGTTTACTGCTCCTTACACACCACACCAAAATGGTGTCTCCGAAAGGAGAAACAGGACCTTGTTAGACATGGTTAGGTCTATGATGAGTGAGACTCAACTTCCAAAATTGTTTTGGGGATATGCCTTGATATGGAATGGTAAGAGACCCAACCTGAGTTATCTCAGGGTTTGGGGATCGCCAGCTTATGTCAAGACATTGGCATCAGACAAGCTTAGTGCTAAGAGTACTAAATGTCTTTTTGTGGGGTATCCTAAAGGTACTAAAGGATACTACTTTTACTCTATGGATGAACACAAAGTGTTTGTGTCCAAGAATGCTGAGTTCCTTGAGAAGGATTTGATCTCTCAAGGAGCCAGTGGGAGTAAGATTGATTTTGAAGAAGTTCAAGAACCACATGAACAGATTGAGGAACCCAAGTCTGCTCAGCAGGCGACGTTCTCCGATGGAGAAGTAAACACACAACTCCGTAGGTCTACGAGGGACATCTATCCACCTGAGAGGTATGGATTTGTGATTGAGAATCAACAAACCGTTGAGGATAATGAACCGAGTAACTACGAGGAGGCAGTCAAGGATGTTGACTCTTCCAGTTGGCTTGAAGCCATGGAATCTGAAATGGATTCGATGTATCAAAACAAGGTATGGACCTTGGTTCCTAAACCGCAAGGAATAGTTCCTATCGGTAACAAATGGGTCTTTAAAAGAAAGACTGATGCAAATGGCAACGTTGAAACCTACAAAGCTAGGTTGGTGGCGAAAGGATATCGTCAAAGACAAGGAATTGACTATGATGAAACTTTCTCACCAGTTGCCATGATCAAATCTATAAGGATCATGCTTGCGATAGCAGCATATCACGACTATGAAATTTGGCAAATGGATGTCAAGACCGCCTTCTTGAATGGGTTCTTGAAGGAGGAAGTGTACATGACACAACCTGAAGGCTTTGTAATCAAAGATCAGGAGCATATGGTATGCAAACTTCAAAGGTCGATATATGGGCTAAAGCAAGCATCAAAGAGTTGGAATATTCGTTTTGATGAGGTCGTTAGGAGTAACGGTTTCATCAAGAGCGAGGATGAACCTTATGTTTACAGGAAGGTTAGTGGGAGTAATGTTGTGTTCCTAGTACTTTATGTAGATGACATATTGCTTATAGGAAATGACATCCCCCATCACAAACAACGAAAGAGTGGCTTTCAGAAAGCTTCACCATGAAGGATTTGGGAGAGGCGGCCTTTATACTTGGTATAAAGATCTATAGAGATAGATCAAACAGGATGCTGGATTTATCTCAATCCACGGCCACCTCCGACAAGATGCAGCAAACACCAAATGAACCAAGT
>NW_026898517.1:0-53381 GCF_033153095.1 Gastrolobium bilobum
CACTGGTCACATGTAAATTTTTAGCTGCATGATTCGGTTTTCCTGCTGCATGAATTACAACTGAATTTGTCGAACATTGTATTATGTTCAATCATTAACTAAATCTGTTTTATGTATATACTGTTAAAGTAACGCCTGAATTACACTTGGTCTTCCTTGATTAGTTAAAGTGAATTGAAGGAAAGTATGTTTTAAATCAAATACCTTGTACCTGATGTATACGTTGTCCAAGATTATTTTTGCACATTTTGTTTATGCCATAACACAAATAACTAAGTGATGTTCATGTTCGTCATTGTACTGCACAGTATTTGAACTTGAAAGAAAACTATATTTTGCTAGAAATACCGAGCTTTGTAATTGCACCTACCCACTGTACGATTTGATCGAACTACTAATCGGGAAACAATGAATCCATGATTTTTTATTTTATGTTAAAGGCTGGGATAAACCGTTCTCTGGATTTAATAGCATGAGTTGTTCAACTTTGTTGATTTGTATCTCATCATGTTGCACAGTATCTGATTCCAAAAGAAAATTTTATTTTTGCTGTAAATATCGACCCTTAAACTGCACCTATTCACTCTTTGATTTGATTAAATGAGTAACAGGAAAACAGTAGATCTATGACTTTCTGGTTCTATATTAAATTCTGGAATAAACTATTGTCTTGATTTAGTTGCATGTGTGCTCTAACTTCTAAATCTAAGATGAATATAAATCTCTTTTACCTTCTGTCCATATTTGTTAAGAACTGTTATTTATTCTTATAAGCCATTCGAGCTAGTACCACTTAGAATTTTTATTATACCTGCATGGTTCCTTGAACAATTAATATAAGAACTGAGTACCTGATGTAAGAGTTGAGTTTAGCTGGAACATCCTGATATTGTATACTTGATGTTTAGTCGATATACCTTTCAATTTGTGATTTAAATACGTTGTTGGAGATGCTATGTTTAAAAGTTCGCTAATTGATTTGTGTACTTCACGATATATTGTTGCTATGTCCTCATTGAGTAGATGTATTGCTGCTTGCATGGGTGTGATTGATCATTTGTTTAAGGAACTTGAGATTTGGTGTTTCCATGCGTGAGATCTTGTACTGTAATTCCTACTTGTCCCTTTAAATATAGAATGAATCGTAACTAGAATTTTGAATGTGATTATTGTGAACGTGATTTATGAAAGCTTGGTCCGTTTTGGTGGGTTATGTTTGATAGCTATTTCAAGATGGTAATATGTGTCCATGATTAGAAAGTCCATATCATGGTTAATGGATCCTCTGATCAATGGAGTCAATTACATCTGAGGTACCTAGGACAGGGGAAAGCTCGAGGAAGTTTCCTCATATGGGTGTTTTGATGAACTGCATGAGGAGTACCACTTAACATGATACAGATGAAAGGTATGATAGAAATTTTGTGATTTTACGGAGATTCCTCTCATTTGAAAATTTAGTATGCACTGTACTCTGTCTTGCTTGTTTGATTTCCTAAAGGATAATGAAAATTGAATTCTGTCTATAATATTATTAGGAAAGGTGACTAATGTAGAAACCTGAATAACATGCATATGTGTAATGTGTTTAGCGGGTGAACTGGACTGTTATCATTTATAAGAATCAAGTAGGAGGTGATGACACTTCTAGGAAGTTGTAACATGCATATCACAAAGGCGAAGCATTTAAAGTTGGAGATCCTAGTTAATTGACCCTTATAAGTGCACAGATAATAAGAGGTAACGGTATTACATTCAAAATGAGCCCCTACATTCTTAGGAATTTGGACTTAGGCCACTGACTTGTAATTGCATTAATATGGAAACCCTAAATTATGAGTAGTGGAGTGATAGTATAGGGTGGCTTGAAGAGAGAATAATGATATAGGGACTGTGAGAAGCCGTTTGTTTAGTATTTCCTACTCTTTGCGATGCAACTCTGAATCAGGTGGATGAAATTCTGTTCACATAGGCCCCACTAATACTATTGTTAAAGTTATAAAGTGGAGAAGTGTTAGAAATGGATTTGTTTAGTCTCCAACCAAATATATGTTAGGACCATGAGTTTCATGATAAATGTTGACAGCTGGAACCTTTTGTTAGTAAGCTTTATATTAGTGAGGTCCAGTCCTACTTTGTGTTCCGCCATAGTGTACGGACTGTGGTAAGATGTTTGATACGTTTTGATGTGGCTATCTTGATATGTTTTGGATGTGTTTACCTTGATGGGCTTTGATATAATTTCTGTATTGATTCTAAATGTACATATATTTGTTATATGTTGAGTTCCGCTTGGGGTCCTCCCTTGAGAACATGTGCTTTGATTTTCGCTTGGGGTCCTCCCTTGGGAATGATTGTGTTCAGCATTAAGTTTAAGCAGATGTGGGAATGGTAAGACGAAGTTTGGGGACAAACTTCAAAACAAGTTGGGGAGAATGTAACATCCCACGTAATTAGAAAAATATTTATATATTGCTATGAGGATTATGGATACTATGTTAAATTCGAGTTAGGTGTAATTCATGCTTGATCTTCGAATTATATAGCTATTAGTATAGAATTAATATTGAGTTGGAGAATTATTGAATTATAATAATAGATGAGAATTTATTTTGGACATAAGGAATGTTAGTTAAGAATTATAAGAATGATTTAGTAATAACGTATAAGAAGAATTAAAAATTAAAAGACTTAAAAGACTTGGGAACTTATAATTTTTATGGGCTAGGATTTAGGTTAGTAACACTAATGCATTTGCAAGTTTGTAGCCCAAATTCTTATATGGCCGAAGGCCCAAAGGCCTTTAGGAGTGATTAGGTTCAGCCAAAATCCTTTAATTATCCTCACATTATCCTAAGTAATCCAACAAAACAACCCCTCATTGGGTAGCAATCACCACATCGCAAAAGCCATCATTATTCCCCTCCACTTGTACGCTTAGGGCTTAGAAAAAAATTCTGATTCTTGCTTGCATGATTGACAAATGGAAAACCATATCTTGCTCCTCTCCATTTGTACGCCTTGGTTAGGCAAAAAGAAAAAGGAATTCTGATCAAGTCATCTAAAGGAAACCAAGTCAGCCTTTGCACCTATCCCTTTCTCCCTTGCGCATAGGTTGTACCAAAAAGGGGAGTTGTTGCTTGTAAAATCAGCCACATAATCCAGCTTTAATACATGCAGCCAATAACAAATAAAGAGGTCAGCTTGCATGTGATGTAATTGGGCAGAATCCTTTCACTCTTTCTCTCCCCTTTGTGCGCATAAATGATAGCATAGTCTTGCTGTTTTCATGGTCATTGTAACAATTTGAATCAGCATTTAACTCCCTTTCACTCACCCTTAGCGCTGATAGGAAAGAAGTAGAGTGAAGCATTGAGTTTGTGAAACAGAAAATAAAACGCAGCTGTACCATCTCATTTTCCTACCCAAAACCCTAACACAAGAGAGGAGTGATTATCCAGAAACAATCTTGCATTTTTCCTATCCCTCTTGCTTCAAATCGTGGACCTTAGGGAATCATTATCATCAAGTTTCATTCTTTTCTCCTTGCTCAGCCGAAGCAATTCACACAAGGAGGTAGAGTCTAGTCCTTCCTTCTTGTATTTCCTACAACGTTGGGTTATGATGATATCCTCTTGAACGTAGGTTCTAAATCAAGCACTTCCTTCACCTCCTTTGTGCGCTCAAGTCACCAAATACAAGGGTTGAACTTGCTGTTTTTCGTGAAGCTTAGGAAGCTAAGAGTTACTCACTATCCAACTCATGATTCTTGTTTGTCGCAAGAGGTAAGCCAAAATCAAACCTCTTCCCTTCTCTACTCTAGTCGTGAAGCTTGTTAGGAAGTAGTACTTCTATTGATTTTCATCTCTTTTAGATTCTGTCTTAGTGAATCTCTGGACCCTAGCTTGAAAGCATGAAAAATAAACTTAAAAAGGAACTTATAATGAATTGGGGGGCTGTTGAGTTGTACCTTAGCATACCTTGACCTTGACATGAATTAAAATAAAATGGACAGCAGGTTGTAGACTAATGATAGCACACCATAGGTAGCTAGTTGAGTATGAGAATAGAACTCTTTAATTCCTTGATTGATGCTAACCGATTCTGCCTTGATCAGAACCTTGGAATTAATTGTTGTTAATCATTGGTAACACAATTATAAGTGAGAATGTTGTTAAGAACGAAAGCATGGCGAAAACCGTATAAATATGCATGTGGGAACCTAGGAAAAACGCTAGATATTGTTGCTGTATGAATTTAATTAAATGAGATAAAGTCAGAAAATTATTCTCTTGGGAGAAGTCTTAAAAACCGAACCCACTCATGGTGTAAACCTTGGAAATATTGGTAGATCTAGCATGGAATTAAATTACTCTAAAGGCAGAATGTAAATGAGCACTAAAAACATTTTTAGTTCGATATAGGCACATGAAATAGAAGCCTAGAATTATTGGTAAATTATAGGAATTGCGTAAAGCAAATTCTGATTGTTATGCTTGTATATAGGTGCGCACGTTTTGTGAGTGTGTGGATTTTTCGCTGCTGTTTGGTTATTATTTTGAGGCACGCAAGGTAAGTGTTAGGCGGTATTACCTAATGTGACTATTAACTAGTGTGTAGAATTGTGAATTGTTGCTCGCATGTGCTTTAAAAGTAATGCCTAGTTATATGTCAAATGGATTGTGCCTTTGAACTTGAGATTGATGGAAGTTCTGCTATGAGAAGTAAATGTTATGTGGCAGCCTTATATTGAAAGTACATGAAAGATATGTTATTATGATAATGATCTAGTCATGCATATGTACATCATAATCCATCTGTTTCTTTGGTGTGTTCGAAGCATTTCATGGCATACAGCATTGTGCATCCAGCATGGAAACCGAAGTGTATAATATATATATATATATATATATATATATATATGCATATGATTGAGCACGCATCATATAGGCATCCCTCCGGTCCCAGGGTATGGGACACTTGACTTCCGTCCGCATAGGCCACAGTTGGAATTCACCTTTGAGGGAGCCACTTATGGAATCTCCACTGTGTTTGTACGCGCACGACAGTGCTATGAGCATAATGATAGCGTTATATACGCGCTATGATAATGATGGTGTTATATACGCACTATGATGATTATGGCGTTATATACGCACTATGATGATGGTTAGCAGCTGTTCAGAAATTATAAATGTTGAAGCGACTATTTTGTATTTTTGTGCCTAGTTTAATACTGTTGCATTATTGGTTTTGTTGCCACACGCCACACTACTGGGATTTTTCTCACCCCTTTGGGGCTTCTATTTTTACAAAATGGCAGGAGGACGGAAGAGCATATGAAGACATGATTATATGGATATCTGCTGTTATGTGCTGCTGTTTGGACTTTTGTTGTTGCTGTTTATTTGATGGACGATTGTATTAAATTAAGTAGTTTGGATTACTGTTGAGTTATGATGTTATTGCTGTTTCAAGACTTTTATGATCAGCAAGTATTTTGGAAACAACTTCTAGAAACGTTTTGCGAAAATAATTTCCGACGTTTTATTAAGTGCTGATTTTTGAACAGTTTTGCGAGCACTTTGCGAGTCATGTTACGAGGGGCAAACGAACTCTGATTTACTATTATTTTATATGCACGCGAAGCCCCAGACGTGCTCTTTCTAGATTACATGGAATATTTTTTTGAATCGTTTAACTTGATTTGATACGAATTTTATAAGACAATAACATCTGTGGAAAATTAATATTTTCAGCAAGTTAAGAAATTTTGAAAGTATACTCTGATTTTATAAGGAAACTGGTTTCAATTATAAGTTTTAATTAGCAACATCAAAATGATTTTTCAGTGCTTAAAATATATGACGAACAAAATCTAATTCCGCTTAGCAAACAACTCTCTTGGGTGCACACAAGGGAGGGTGTTACAATAAGATTTCTAAAAAGGGCATTGAAGTGGATAAGGCTAAGCTGATTTTAATTGAAAAACTTCCCCCTCCCGTTAATATTAATGGTGTGCGAAGTTTCTTAGGACATGCAGGTTTCTACCAGAGATTTATCAAGGACTTCTCAAAGATTGCAAAGCCTCTTAGCCAGCTGTTGATGAAGGATCAAGACTTCAACTTTGATGAAGCTTGCCTCAATGCATTCAATGTGTTGAAGGAAAAGCTTACTACGGCGCTTGTGTTGACAGCGCCAGACTGGAGCCTTCCGTTTGAACTCATGTGTGATGCGAGCGCATACGCCATGGGTGCAGTACTTGGTCAGCGTAAAAACAAAAGGTTGCATGTCATTTACTATGCTAGCAAGGTTTTTAATGAGGCACAATCTAATTATGCCACCACTGAAAAAGAAATGCTAGCCGTAGTTTATGCATTAGACAAATTTAGATCTTATTTGATAGGCTCTAAAGTTATTGTTTTTACTGACCATGCTGCCATTAAGTATTTGATGACCAATCAGGATGCAAAGCCACGTTTGCTAAGGTGGATGCTCTTGTTTCAAGAGTTTGACTTGGAAATCAAGGATAAAGTTGGAGTTGAGAATAAGGTTGCCGATCACTTGTCGAGGATTCAGGACAAGCAATTGCAAGAAGGACCTGAAATTGAGGTCAATGAGTCTTTTCCTGATGAGAAAGTGATGCCATAATATTGCATCCATGGTTTACAAACTTTGCAAACTACAAAGCTGCCGGTTCGATTCCTGATGATCTTACTTGGCTGCAGAAAAAGAAATTCCTTCATGATACACGAAGGTACCACTGGGATAATCCATTCTTATATTTTCAATGTGTTGATGGTATTATTCGCAGGTGCGTAGCTGAATTTGAGATGCCGAATATTATATGGCATTGCCACGCATCTGACTATGGAGGACATTTTGGAGAAAACCAGCCTGCACAGAAAGTACTACAGAGTGGCTACTACTGGCCTACAATTTTCAAGGATGCACATGACTTTGTGGAGAAGTGTGACAAGTGCCAGAGAACGGGAAACATCTCCCGTAAAGATGAGATGCCACTCAACTGCATACTAGAAGTGGAGCTCTTTGACGTTTGAGGGATTGACTTCATGGGACCATTCCCTACGTCATACTCAAACCAGTACATATTGGTTGCAGTGGATTATGTGTCAAAGTGGGTAGAAGCAGTTACCTTGTCCACAAACGATGCAAAGGTGGTCGTCTCTTTCTTACGGAAGAACATTTTCACTCGCTTTGGAGTTCCTCGTGCAATCACCAATGATGGAGGCACCTACTTCTGCAACAAAAAATTTGACAGCCTGCTCACAAAGTATGGTGTCAAACACAAAGTGGCTACACCATACCATCCTCAGACCAGCGGACAAGTTGAAATTTCAAACAGAGAGCTGAAGAGGATCCTGTAAAAGACTGTCAGTCACTCAAGGAAAGATTGGTCCAAGAAGTTGGATGGTGCACTCTGGGCATACAGAACCGCCTTCAAAACACCAATAGGTATGTCACCATTCCAACTGGTGTATGGTAAGTCTTGCCATCTTCCTGTAGAGTTTGAGCATAGGGCTACGTGGGCAATTAAATTTCTGAATTTCGAACCATCAAAGGCTAACGAAAAGCGATTAATGCAATTGAATGAGCTTGATGAGTTCAAGTTAGCAGCTTATGAAAATGCCAGGATTTATAAAGAGAAGACAAAGAAATGGCATGACAAGAAGATCCAGCCAAAAGAGCTCGAGTCAGGACAACAGATATTACTGTACAACTCTCGACTGAGGTTGTTTCCAGGTAAGCTTAAATCTCGCTGCACAGGTCCTTTTGTTATCAAGAAAGTCTTTCCATATGGAACAGTCGAGATCTCCCCTCTCAATGAGGACAGACCTTTTAAGGTCAATGGGAATAGCTTGAAAATCTATCATGGAGAACAGATGAATCGAGATAAAATTTCTGTCCCTCTAGCTTCACTTGAAGATTAGATTGTTCCAGTCAGGCTCGTGACGTTAAACAAGCGCTTGCTGGGAGGCAACCCAGTAGAATTTTTTTGAATTTCTTAGTTTTTATTTTCTAATTTTTAATTTTTTAAGAAAATAGAAAATTCAAAAAAAAAATGATGCATTAAGTGATAGACGAAAAAATCAAGTCTGAGAGTCCACGCTACTAGCATGGAACAACCAATAGAGGCAGAGATACCATGCTGAGAGCATGGATTTGGCGCTCTCAGCGTCAGAAAGGAAAATTGAGCAGTAACTTCCACGCTCTAAACGTTAGGTTGACGCTCCCAGCGTGGGAAAATTAAAAAAATGGCACCACGCTCCCAGCGTGGCCATCCACGCTGAGAGCGCCAGACAGGAAAAATTGCCCGAAGCTTCCACGCTCACAGCGTGAAACCCACGCTGTGAGCGTGGGTTCAAAAATCCAGTTTTTTAAAAAATAAAACCCTAATCTCCCTTTTCCCTCCCTTACTCTCACTCTCTCTCTCTCCGTCAAGCCACCACCCTCAGCACCACCATCTCCTCTCTTTCTTCACCATCATCTCCCACTACTAACCACCGTGGTCCCACCGTGCCCTAACCACCTAGCCCCACCACATTCCTAACCATAAACCACCATCTCCAACCTCCATCGTTCCACCTCCAAACCTCAAACCGCCATCTTCCAACCATCGATTTCACCTTCCACCACCATACTCAAACCTTCCTCTTCTTCACCGGTGAAACCCTTCTACCCCTCCAATCACTCGAACCCACCACAACCATATCCCACTGCAGTTCACAATCGAGGGTATTGCATTTTGGATAAAGATTTGGGAATTTCTATCTCACTTGCATCATTGTTAGGGTTCACCCATTTCATATCTTCACATACCCACAATGGCTGGAGAAAAGGGTAAAAAGAATGCTAAAAAGGCTGCAGGCACAAGTGGCAAAGAAGACAAGTGGAAGTAGTGTAGCTGGCACTAAGAGGCCTAGGGCCCCTGCTCTCCTGGATTTTGATAGTACCCGGTTCCTCACACCTGCTGCCCAGGACCGGTACTATAATTGGTTCATCCACAAGAAAATTATTCAAGAACGAACCATCAGTGAGCATCTAGATGAAGACTTCCCAGTGAGGAAGACCATAGAGAGTAGGAAGTGGCAGAATCTGGTGACATTCCCTACAGTCAGCTCCAGCACTCTCTAGAAGGAATTATGTGCAAATGCTGACAAGGAAACAGTAGACAAGACCAGGATGAGCTGGGTGAGGGGGAAAAAAGTCTCCTTCACACCCTTTCAGATTGAGAGGTTCCTGAAAACCTCTTGGAATGCTCCCACGAGATGTCACTTCAGCCACACTTTTAACAGGCTACAGCCCACTGAGGGGTTGTATAGAGAAGACATGCCTGCCATTGCTGAAGAAGTCCGAGTGGCCATCACTCAGCCACTATCTGAGTAGAAGCTGATAACTCGTATTTTATTACACTTATTTGTTACTCTTGATTAGTATTTTTAGGATTTATTTGAATAAAATAATGATGTTTTGAGTTAATTTACATTTTTAGTGTTTGATTGGGTTTAATTTATTTTCGTCAGAATTTTTCAGCTTTACGTTACTTCTTTATTTTAGCCATATCTCGGTCCACAGTTGTCGGATTGACTCCGTTCTTGTTGGGTTTTTTAGATAATACAGAGAGCTACAATTCTTATGAAGAGATAGAAGCCCAATTCGGACTGGAAGCTGGTCTATTTCGGACGCCAAGAAGAACGTGTTTTGCTGAAGTTTAGACTTGTAATTTAAAACCCAATTACATAAGTGGCCCAAAGCCAAGTTTTATTTTATTTTATTTATTTTATTTTGTATTTTAGATATATGGGCCGATCAGAACTGAACCCTAACCCGCTTTGGGTAGGGGTATATGACGGCAGAGTAGGAAACATTGTATTCATTCTGTAATCTTCGAAATTGAGGATCAAAGTATTTTCTCTGAAGCGTTCTTCGCGTTCTTCATCTTTTTCTTCTTCTTCTTTTTATTTTAATTATGTCTACCTTAGCCATGCGAGGCTAAGAACCTTTTAATCAACCTAAGGGTAACGGATTCCATGGATTAGTCTTGAGGGTCTGCGCTTTATTTTAAATCAGTTTCGTTTCCCTTCCAAACTCAGATTGATATCGTGCGATCGTGGATATTCAATCTGAGGTTCGCGATTGCGATTATGGAAAGGGATTAATCATCAGATTTGATGATCAGGTCGATTGACCCTATGACCTTAAATCAAGCGATCTGATACTCTGCGATTGTATGAGTAGAAGCATCGTCTTTGATCAAATGCTAAGCGATCGCGTAGAGAGGGTTGTCCATTGGAAATAAGGATTCTGATTCGATTGACAAATCAATCACGATTCTGATATCTTCTTATCCGAGGAAAGACGTCCATGGAACCCAAACCTTAGGTTGGTTATTTTTAATTACGAATTTTAAATCCAATCTCATATTCTGCCTTTTTAAATTATTCAACCAAAATTCAAAAAAACCCCCTTTTTAATTTCTGTTTTGATAAACGATTTTTACCCAAGCAATTTCCTTGAGAGAGACGACTTAGGGTTTCCACTCTACTACAAAATTTCTGAACCCTAATAAAATAAAAAATAATTTTTAATTTGCGCGAGTTCGACAGCTCGTGTTAGAAGCCAAAGAGTGGTCAGCCTGATGTACCTGAGAAATTAGATAGGCTGGACCTTAATGAGGAGGCCATTTTCTGGCATTTTTTCATCAACTCCAACATTATAGCTTCCACCAATCTGAGTGATGTCAATGTGGAAAGAGCCGTCCTATTGTATACTCTTCTGGGGGAGAAGAATCTTCACATTGGAGCTATTCTGTCTGATAGGATAGTTTCCATCATCACTCAGGAAAAGCCTGACCTTCGCTTGGCACACTGCTCATTGATTGAACAGTTGTGTGTGCAACCCGGAGTAGAGATACCTGAGGACGAGCCCCAAGATGTAAAGCTCAAGACGCAAATGACTCAGCGCCATTTTCATGCTATAAGGAATGAGTATCGCAGGCAGGCCGTCTGGAAGGCCTCTGATGGCACCATACCACCACCACCCCCGGCATCACCTGAGCCGGATGATGAGCCAGCAGCAGCAGCCATAGCCCCTATCGCTGCTTCCCTTCTCCTCCAGGCTCTGGATCGTCGCACACAACGGATGCAGCTTGAGAACTAGTATATCATGACTATGATGGAGCGGCTATGCAGTGACTAAGGGATTGACACTGCCAGTTTCTGACCTTAGTTCCCACCACCTTCGCCACCTCCTGAGCAGGCTGAGCCACCTGTTGCTGATGCTGTGGATCCTGATCCTGTTGCGGATGATGCTGCCATTGCTGATCTTGCTGATGATGCTGCGATAGCTGATCTTGATGTTGAGGCTGTCATGGACGACGCCTGATTTTATTTTTCATAGCATCACTATCACTCACTGCACCCCGACATTTACTTTGACATTTCATTTTGATATTTTGAGTACATTGTTGGGTTATATGGTTACATTACTTCTCCCTATGCAGTACATTTTCATGATAATTCTGTGTTTACTGTTTAACAAGTGTGTGTGTGTGTGTGTGTTCCATCTGGCAGAACTAGCTCTCCGACTAGTATAGTTGTTGCTGAGGACAACAATGTTCTAAATTTAGGAATTGTCGCATGGCATGCTGTATGCGAGATTTGCTAAATACCGTGGAACTACACCACGGAAAGGACGTCTAAACAGAAATTTTTCTGAAAAGGGGAGATATTTTAACCTTCAATTTTTTTTTCTTTGCTGTTTTTAGTTAGATTTAAATTTTTAAAGAAAAAAAAGAGAGAAAAGTTTTAGAGAATTTCTAAACAAGCAGTTCCAGAATGTTCTAAGCTTACTCAGTAAGTAATTAGATTGAGTTGGATGAAGCATTATATCTGTGAGCAATTAATTGTTTTAATCTAAGAATGATGACTGCTCGTTTTTATAACTGTCTTGGTGAAATTTTTGATAATGCTTGATGTGAAACTTTGAATTGCGATTCTAGTTGAATTATGTGAGGAATTGAGCATAAACAGAATTTTTTTTTAGAGGCCTCACTATAGTAGTTTCTAGAACTTGAACTGTTTCTCTGGCTTGCATGCATGACTGAAATGATAAGGTCATTTTTATTCGTGTTAACTTAGAGCCAAACAGCCTACCCATAAGAATTTCCATTGTTAAGCCCCTTTGAGCCTTAAACCAGTTCATTCAAACCTGATGAAAATTACTTAATCATGTTCCTCTTAACACACCTTGAGAGATTGAATGCTGATCAAAGAAGAAAAGTCAAAGTACTTCTCAAAAAGGAAAACTTAAGTAGCTGAAAAAGGAAAAGAAGAAAATTGCAGCTCAAAAGAGAAAAGAAAGAAAACATCTGCAAACAAGGAAAGAAAAAGGTAGTGACAAAAGGGAAAGAATCCCAAGTTTGTAAAATGAGGCAAAGCCCAGAAGAGAAGGAAGTATTGTCAAACTCAGTATTTCAATCTCTCCAATCAGCTTCTAACCCAAAGATTCTCACCTCCAAACCAGGCCAAGTTATAACCTATCAAAGACCTTTTGATCAGTCTATGCATGTCAAATGGATTCCTCATTTTTAGGAATTGAGAATAAGTTCAAGCCTATGGAATTCCTGCTACACTGACGGATAAGTGTGAAACCCTTAAACACTGAGTGTGATGAGAGTACATTTAAACTGATGAGGAAATGTTCACACTAGGGTCTAAATTCTTGATATTACTGAAAAGCATTGTTGGAAGTTTTAAATAGAGAGTTATACATGCAGAGCAGTCTGAATTCTTAAGATGTTGTGTTCCATGTTTTCACTGGATTATTCCTTGCTGACAACTTGTATCTATTACATTGCTGAGGACAGCAAAGTTCAAATATGGGAATTGTTTGATATGCGCTCAGCATATAAGGAAATCTAAGCCAAAAAGAGAAAGAATGTTGATTAAATCTTAAGAAAAAGAGCAATAATCACTGTTGATCTGTCAAAATCTTAATTAGAGATTGCATACTGATTTTGTGTTGATTTCGTAGGAAAAACAGACAAATTGGAGCTAAAGAGGAAAATCTAAACTGAAGGCCCACGCTCACAGCGTGGGTATGACACTCATAGCGTGAAGGGAGCCCTTTCAGGCAAAAGCATCCACGCTACTGGCGTGGGAACCATACTAGTAGCGCCAGAAGTCCAAAATGAGCAGAAGCTACCACGCGAGTAGTGCCAGACTCTAACAAAAACCCACGCTTGCAGCGTGGAAGCCACGCTAGTTGCGTGGTGCTCCAGGAATATGAAGGAAAACTCCCACGCTCACAGCGTGGTAACCACGCTAGTGGCATGGGAGGTGCGGAAAAATCAGAATTAAATCTCTTTCAAATCAGAGACAAGATTACAGTGAGATGCGGAAAAGATTAGATCAAGATTCTCCATCAGGTCAAAGACTATAAATAGAGACTCATACCTCAAGAGAAAAACACACTTTTCGCACGGAGAAATTATGAGCAACAGGAATCGGAGCGAGCTTTCGGTGCCTGAAGAATCAAGATTTCTTCTTCCATTCTTTCCGGTTAATTTTAGTTTTATGAATTCTTTTGAGTATTTTATTTTGTCAGACATGAATATGTCTAGCTAGTTTCTTTATATTGTGGTAAGGGTCACAACCCTTGATGTGAACCCCTTGTATTTTTGGTTAAGTTTATAGTTAATTATTTCAATTGAATTTATTTTACTCTATTCTTCATCTTTAGTTCTTTTAGAATTGATCACTCTATTAGGATTGCGAGGGTTAGGGTTTACAATAGGAATATTGGGATTCTAATTTCTAACAAAGGGTAAGATAACTGTTCATGTATGCACTAGGGATAGGCTATATGAACTGCAAACGTGGAAAATTCACTGGGCTTAAAGATTAACTTGAAAAGAGATTTATAAGGGATTAGGATTCTAATAAGGTTAAGATCACTAAGGGATTAGGGCTTAACTCATTAACTATAGATGGTGAATTATTTGGTCAATTGGATAATTAAAGATAAACATTAATCAATATTACAAGGTGGAGATCGAAAAGGTGTTAGAGTCCTTTACTGCAATAGTTTCTTTACAATATTTTCTCAACTCTCAACCTTTAATTTTAATTTCTTCAAATTTCTCTCTGAATTGTTCATAAATTATTGAATAGTTCACAATTATTACAAACACCATTACTTTCAAACCAATTCTTGTTCATCCAATAAGAAAGGAAAAGTTAAATTAAATTTGGTGCCTCAATCCTCGTGGGACGATATCTTACTCACTATTTTATTACTTGGTACGATTGGTGCACTTGCCGATTTTACGCAACATTATCCTCCCTTCCTTTTTTTTCCTTCTAAAACCTTGCATACAAGAATACTTTTAAGTACATGCATTTTGTCTTCCTCTTTTGAACTACGCACTAAGACAGTTCTGTCACAGGTTTCAATGGTTCTTGCATCTCTATTTTTTTTCTTTATTCTATTTTTTTCTCTCTCGTTATTATTTTTTTCTCTTTTGTTTTTGTCTTTCTTATGTTTTTGTCTCTCTTATGTTTTTCTCTTAATTTTATATGTATCTAATTTTTTGTTTTTTATATTTATGTATCTTATTTCTGTTTAATTAAAGTACCAAATCATTGTCTACCAAATCCTTTAACAAATTTTAAAACTAAAAGTATACTGTAAATTAATATGGTTTAACTTATTTGTTATTATAAAAACCCTAAAAACGTAGAACACAATTCTCTTCTCTTTTCTTTTTTCTTCTTTTTTTTAAGAAAATTCAATTTTCTTTATCCTAATCTATGTATTTAATACATATTTCTTAGTAGAAAAATTTTGATTTTACGAATGTGGCTTCCACGAAGCTTCCTCTATCATTTATCGCAAGCCAGCTATTTAAGACTTAATAATGCAAGTCAGGCTTTCAGAAAATATTTTCACATTGACATTTGATTCCCATACCTTGGTGTTGCCTGTTGCCTAGTTTTTTTATCAATGTGAAAGCCTTCCACTCTGCGGTGCACACTTGCGCGCTTCTGTTTTCCCTTGTTGTAAGCTTTTTTATACTAAATTTACGGTGGCAACAACTCATATTTAGGGTTTGTGTGACTTATGCCCACGTTTTTTTTTTTTGGTCATATATCGTAACCATAAAAATTATGAGATTCAATCTGAAACTGCATAGAAAAGTAAGCTAAATAAAAGGTTAAAGTTTTATAAAAGAGTAATTGTGTGGTTTTCAATTATAATTATCAAAATAATAAAATATTCAACTCCTAGAATAAGGATCATAAGCACCCTTTTATCGACTAATTATAAAGTGATCCAAAATTTAAAAATCTAAAATCCTAAATATAAGAAAATTTCCTAAGATAAATAGTAATAAACTTCCAAAGTATACCTTATTGGCCTAACCCCTTATTTATAGATGAGTTACCTGGCAAGAGTGAACTTCTGGGCCTCTTAGAAATATTGGGAGTTTAGTTCTTGATCTATTACTGTCGTATTAGGATTTGTACAATTATAGAATCTTTCCTTAATATCTATGTTAGTTGTTAGTCCTTCTTGAGCATTTTAGAATATGAGCTTCTATGTCAGGTCCATAACAGGTCTTACATATTTTTATATGTGTAGAAGATAAATTTATTTCTCATAACATGAGAAATATTAAACCATTTTACCAAAATCTGAGTAGGTTCCACGAAGCTTCCTGTCTCATTTATGTCATGCTAGCTATTTAAGGCTCAATAATACAGATTGAGCTTTGAGTGCCATACTTTGGTGTGGTCTAATTGTTTTCTCAATGAGAAAGGCTTCCACTATGCAGTGCACAGTACTTGTGCGCTTGTGGGTTCCCTTGTTGCTTGCTGTCACCTTTTGTTATGCTGAATTTGGCGTGGCAACAACAAATGTTTCTGGTTTGTGTAACTCATTATCCTTACACTCTTTATTCTGTCACCAACTCAAATTCACTTTGATAGAACACTTAAATTTACAAATTATTTATATCCTTGCGCAGGGAATGAAGTGAAGACAGATGGGAAGGTTTTAAAAGAAGAGTTGGCAAAGACAAGGGAAGAAGTTGATGATGAGAAAGAAGCAAAATTGAAAGGAATTAACCATCCCAAACCAACATTGAAGAAGCCATATTTGAAGAAACCGATTCCATTATTTGATAAGAAGCCATTTTCTAAACCATTGCATATCCCCAAAAATAAAAAACGTTTCTCCCATCAAGTGACTTCCGTTGTTGAGTCAGAGTCCTCATTGATGGGTCGCGTCCCTCCTTACGATCTTCATTGGAACCGAGATTTTCCACATTTCCCACCAAATCGACGTGTCCCACCCCCCGCCCCCGTTAAACGCCTCTGCTTCCGCCTCTTCTGCATCCCGTGCCCGCACCACTTCAACTGCTGCCGTTTCCGCCGCAGCCCCTGCAATGCCACCCCATCTCGACAAGACTCCTCCTACCTTCCCTAAATTTTCTCATGCTTTGACGAAGCACTCATTTACTAGTATAACTAAGTGTGTTCTCGACCATTTTGTGTCAAGTCAAAAATAGATCATGCCTCTTCTATCTAAATCTTTCTAAGAAATCTCCTTTCTCAAATATCCTCTTTCCTAACACTTTTGGTTATGTTGGTTTCTTACTTTCTTGGAGTATGATTTGGTTAAGTTTTTTCAAAGTAGATAAAAGTTTAGATCATGAGAAGACACGTTCAATGCAAATGAAAGTTTGCTATTTAGATTACATTTTCATTGGTCCTCTCAATCTTTGCTAGGAGAAACAATGTGTACTTCTGTCATCAATTAATTACAATATATATGTGGTGTTTGATCAGTATAATGAACTGTTCATGTATCCATTTATATATCTATACAAAAGACAGATCATAGTTATCATTAGATTGTATTTATCATCTTTCACTACTATTTTTATTACAAGTATTAATGGTTATAATTCACAAATTTGAGAGATTTCATTATTTACAAAACTGAATTATTACAGAAGGGTCAAGTCTATATATATACATGAACTCAGAAACAAGAACTTAAACTACTAAGCTTCTAACTCCGCAAAACCAACTTGAATACAAGAGAAACTAACTTAACAAATTATAAACAGAAAGCTAACTAATTCACTAACAAACCAACTGCATTAGTTTCTCTCATGGTTAGCACGAATAGAAAAGGCTCGTGTTGGGCAGTGGCGGACCCAAAAAGTTTTATAGAAGGTGGCGAATGTTTTTTATATTATTAAGAAAAGTACGTACAATCATATATGAATCTAATATAAAAAGTTTCAAAGAATTTATTATAAAATTTAAGGTCAATTCACTTAACTCTTCTATAAGTGAATTTGTGCTAAAATTCAAATCAATTTCTTTTTCAACATATGTAATCAAAGAATCATCAAGAAATTGGTTTTCCATTCAATTTTGAAGTCTGATCTTGATTATCTTTCATTTGACAATGGATGCGGATTCTTTTCCTTCCTCAATATTTAGCTCAAAAAATTATAACTCTTGTTTGTGTGTTTTGTTGTTGTCTTCTTTGACAATAATTTTCGCCACTCTCTTAATAATCAAGTGTGCCTGATTTTGAAATTTTTTCTTGAGCCGTAAAAGTTTGCTCTTTCCTTTGGAAAAAACTACAATTTCAATTTTTAAAGTTATGTTTATTTAAGTGTTTTTGAAATTTTCAGCCCAATTACTTAATTTTTTTAGTCCAAAATTAATTTTTTTTCAACCCAAAATTATATATATATAATAAAAAAATTTCTAAAAATCAGGGAGGGGCGGTGGCCAACCCTAGCCCCTCCCTGGCTCCGCCTATGGATGGTGGGTGAGCTGAAGTATTATTTGTTTCGCATGCTGCTACTGTTGCATGTGAGAAGGCAGCGTGTGATAATAATTAGCACCGTTCTTTATCAACCGTGTTTCACTATTTGCGTGGAAAAATATTCTTTCACACTGATGATATTGTACCTTTTTGCAATAATTAAGATCCTATAATTGGAGACAAAATCTCCCTACAATCTAAAAAGCGAGTGAGAATTTAAAGTAATTGAAAACATAGATAGATATTAAAAGAATTTTTCGGCAATATCTGGTTACTCTCTCTAAAATGCAATATTGTATTATTATTTTAAAAATCACAAATTTTATGCAAAATATGTTTGATTATATAGTAAAAGTTATAAATTTATATAAAATATAAATTAAGCAATAAAGGTTATAAATTAAGTGATAAAAATAAACTCAAAAAAGTCACAAGCATATATATATATACAATAGTGGACCTAGAAAAAAAATTTAATGTCTGCACATTTACAATAAAAGAATAAAGAATTTTTTTTTTAAATATAAAAAATACAAAAGAATATATAAAAAAAACTTTAATCTAATATAAAAAATTAATCAAGAGTCAACTAAACTGTTATAATAGAATATTTTGGGTCATCAACAAAAATTACGGCCTCAATTTAATCTCTTAGGAAAAAAAATCTACTTGTGATCACTCAGAATTTAAAAATAGATCCAGATAATCAAAATCATGATGCTCTGAAATTCAAAAGGACCCACACTAATCCCTCAAAAGGACTAACATAGATTTATTTTAGAATGTAAAGGGATTACGAGTCAACTTTCTTTTTATGAGATTAAATTGGATCCTGTAATTTTTGTTAATGACCCAAAATATATTTTATTCTTTTTTTTCAAAAAATTTGTGTGTGCACTTGCACACACTTACACTAACCTAGGTCCGCCACTGTGTGTGTGTATATATATATATATATATATATATATATATACATACGGTTCGATGTTTCACGTGATCAACGTGGGACCATGTGGAGAGAAAAGAAAAAAAAAATGTGAATTCCACACATTTTTATGTGTATATAGGAATAAAATTTTCTCATATATATCTTTCTAAATTTGATAAGCTTAAACTACATGACAGTTTAAATTTTACTTTAACATATAAAATTATACAATCATATATGAATCTAATATAAAAAGTTTGAAAGAATTTTATTACAAAATTTAAGGTCAATTTACTTAACTCTTGTTTTACGTATTTTTCATATTATTAAACTCTTCTATAATTGAATTTGTGCTAAAATTCAAAACAATTTCTTTTTCAACATATGTAATCAAAGAATCATCAAGAAATTGGTTTTCATTCAATTTTGAAGTCTGATCTTGATTATCTTTCATTTTACAATGGATGCAGACTCTTTTCCTTCCTCAATATTTAGCTCAAAAAATTGGAACTCTTGTTTGTATGTTTTGTTGTTGTCTTCTTTGACAATGATTTTCGTCACCCTCTTAATAATCAAGTGTGCCTGATTTTGAAATTTTTTCTTGAGCCCTAAAAATTTGCTCCTTCCTTTGGAAAAAACTACAATTTCAATTTCTAAATTTGTGTTTATTTAATTGTTTTTAAAATTTTCAGCCCAATTACTTAATTTTTCAATTCAAAATTAATTTTTTTTCAGCCCAAAATTATATATATATATAATAAAAAATTCTAAAAATCAGGGAGGGGCGGTGACCAACCCTAGCACCTCCCCGTGGGTCCGCCTATGGTGGTGGGTGAGCTGAAGTATTATTTGTTTCGCATGCTACTGTTGCATGTGAGAAGGCAACGTGTGATAATAATTAGCACCGTTCTTTATCAACCGTGTTCCACTACTTGCGTGGAAAAATATTCTTTCACTATGATGATATTGTACCTTTTTGCAATAATTAAGATCCTATAATTGGAGACAAAATCTCCCTACAATCTAAAAAGCGAGTGAGAATTTAAAGTAATTGAAAACATAGATAGATATTAAAAGAATTTTACGGCAATATCTGGTTACTCTCTCTAAAATGCAATATTGTTTTATTATTTTAAAAATCACAAATTTTATGCAAAATATGTTTGATTATATAGTAAAAGTTATAAATTTATATAAAATATAAATTAAGCAATAAAGGTTATAAATTAAGTAATAAAAATAAACTCATAAAAGTCACAATATATATATATATATATATATATATATATATATATATATATATATATAATAGCGGACCTAGAAAAAAAATTTAATGTCTGCACAATTACAATAAAAGAATAAAGAAAAAAAATTTAAATATATTAAATACAAAAGAATATATAAAAAAAAACTTTAATATAATATAAAAAAAATAATCAAGAGTCAACTAAACTGTTACAATACAATATTTTGGGTAATCAACAAAAATTACGGCCTCAATTTAATCTCTTAGGAAAAAAAATCTACTCGTGATCACTCAGAATTTAAAAATAGATCCAGATAATCAAAATCTTGATGCTCTGAAATTCAAAAGGACCCACGCTAATCCCTCAAAAGGACTAACATTGATTTATTTTAGAATTTAAAGGGATCACGAGTCAACTTTCTTTTTAAGAGATTAAATTGGATCCTATAATTTTTGTTAATGACCCAAAATATATTTTATTCTTTTTTTTCAAAAAATTTGTGTGTGCACTTGCACACACTTACACTAACCTAGGTCCGCCACTATTATATATATATATATATATATATATATATATATATATATATATATAGTAAACACCATTTTTAGTCCCTAGAAATATCTACGAAGTCCTTTTCAGTCCCTGGTAATAAAAAAGGACCAAATTGGTCCCTGAAAGTACAAGAAAATGGCCACTCTACATATTTGGGAGTTGACATTAGGACTAACATGGCCCTTTTTTTGTAATTTCATGGACCAATTTGGTCCTTTTTTATTGCCAGGGACTAAAAAGGACTTCGTAGATATTGACAGGGACTAAAAAGGGTGTTTACTCCTATATATATATATATATATATATATATATATATATATATATATATATATATATATACGGTTCGATGTTTCACGTGATCAACGTGGGACCGTGTGGAGAGAAAAGAAAAAAAATGTGAATTCCACACATTTTTATGTGTATATAGAAATAAAATTTTCTCATATATATCTTTCTAAATTTGATAAGCCTAATCGACATGACAGTTTAAATTTTACTTTAAAATATAAAATTATTATCAAATTTATATTTTAAAGTAAAATTTAAACTGTCATGTAGTTTAAACTGTTAATAAGTTGATGTGCGCACAGTGACAACATAACAGTAAGAGAGAGCGTAACGTACTTGGAGAAAGATATATATGAGAAAACCAGCCGCTGGATCCAGTTTTGGAGGAGGCAAATCAGCTTCAATACCAACTGGGAAACGATGTGGATTATGATCATGTCCATGTCAGTGAAGATGTCTCAGACACCGCCTCCACACCAGCGCGTCGTGATAGGGGTGCTGATTAATCATGGTTCCAGTAAGGATCAACCATTCCCAGCACCCCGGGGATTTGGCTGCCCGCGTTGCCCAGTCAGCGGATCTAGATTCTTAGCTGGCTCATAATGCTTTTGCTGCAATAATGCAGCGAATGACTGAATTCGAAAACCGCAATAACCTCCAGTGACAACAGGATTTCCAAACAATACGAGAAGAAAATACCAGGGGAATGCGAGACCTAGAACAACGCTTATTGGCGTTAACTGAAAGAAATGATGGCCAGGATGCCAATGGCCGGGAAGGAAACCACAACCCGGTTCATCAAAATCGGGTGGTAGAGGTGGAAAACCGCGAAAGGCCCAATCTGGTGAACGTGATGAACCCGAACCTGGAAAACCAGATGTTGGAGGGATAAAATGTTGCTGCAAGGGCCATGGCTCAGAACACTTCAACAGAAGCGAATGGGCAGAGACACCAGGATGGAACCCTCCTTAACCGGGATGCACAGATTACTAGAGGACGGGTGGAATCGGGTGCCTACAGAAGGAAATACAGCAGGGGGCAGAACAACAGTAGCCCCTTTACTTGGGAAATTTTGAATGCACCTTTCCCAGGAGATTTTGATTCGGCGCGACTGCCGAAATACGATGGAAGTCAAGACCCACAGGTCCATATTGATGCTTTCGATACAGACATGTATATCCGAGGAATAGACGAGCCTATCATATCTTGGATATTTGTCATAACCCTGACTGGGGCTGCGCAGGCTTGGTTTTTTACCTTACCTCCCAACTCCATTGGATCTTTTGAGGAATTTGGAGAAAAGTTCCTCTTAAACTTTGCGACAAGCAAGAAGCACCCGAAGTCCGAGTTCTCACTCGGAAAGATACGTCAACAACCTGGAGAAACCCTCCAAAAATATCTTAATCGATTCAAGGACGCTGCATTGTAGGTGCTGGGTTTGCAAGAGAATGTCCACGTACATCTTATTGTGGCCGGTTTGGATGGTGCATCCAGGCTGGCCAAGTCGGTCTATAAGGACCCAGTGAAGACATCAGAAGAATTCAAAACCCGTTCGAAGAAATACCTCGAAGTCGAGCAAATGGAGATTGCAAAGCGCAATCCGAAGAAGGCAAAAGAAGTAGCCCGAGAAGAAGAAGCCCGGCCCCCAAAGAAAAAGAATGAGTTGATAGTAAGAAAAAAGAGTCCAAGGTCAGAATCCCGGATGGCCGAGATCGAGTTGAACGATATGATAAGTACATGCCATTAAATGAACCACGTTCTCAAATTTGGAGAGAGGTGGCAATGACGGAGATGAAGAAAGTAGAAAGATCCCGGCCCATATTCGACAGAGGTGGTTTGGACAAGTCGAAATATTGTGCCTTTCACGACGGACCGGGTCATACCACTGATCAATGCTAGGATCTTTGATATGTTGTGGAGAAATTTGTGAGAGATGGAAGATTACGCCAATATGTAATCAAAACTCAAAGCTCCAGAAACAACAAAAGGAAGTCGGGAAACAGAAAAAGAAGTAAAAGCCCGATTCTTGAAAAGAAAAACAAAGATGAAAGGAACCACAAAGATGATTCCAACCCTGACGAGTTCCCGGAAGCGAAATTCGATTGTAATGTAATCAGTGGAGCCCTTGGAAGAGGGGGTGATACTGTGAGTGCAAGAAGAAAGTACTTGAAATAGGTCCTCTCAATCCGGGACCGTCCTAAATTCAAGGAAGACCCAAGCAAGCCAGATCCTCCTTTGTTGTATTTTACAAAGGAGGACATGCATGGTGTGTTGCTGGGACATGTAGACGGATTAGTCATTGCTGGAACCCTGGTCAATTGCCGGGTTAAGAAGATTTTTGTCGATGCAGGGAGTAGTGCCGACATCATACCGTGGGACGTCTTTAAAAAGATGAACCTAGATGAGGAGGACCTCAAACCGTGCAAAACAACTTTGATAGCTTTTAATGGAGAACATACACCTCCTAAAGGCTACATAGACCTCAGGTTGACCTTGGGAACAAAAGAAGCGTTCAAATCAGAACGAGTAAAATTTATAGTGGCCGACTTCCCTTCAGAATATAACATAATTTTGGGAAGACCAACCATACACCAGTGGGACATGCTGGTTTCTACAAAGCACCAGAAGATAAAAATGGTGAGCAGTAAGAATGAAATAATTACTGTTTGTGGAGATCAAAAAGAGTCCAGGGGTTGCTATTTTGACACCGTCAAAGAAAGTGAAAGCGGACATTCGAGCCCACCCCGGATTCATCCAGGGGATAAACACGGCAAGACCTCAACTCCTCAATACTCCAGGAAGTCAGTCAACGTGGTTGAACTAGACATGAGAGAGGAAGTAATCCCGAGGCCCGAGCCCGATGGAGAATTAGATGATCTTGCATTGGGAAAAAAACCTGGTCAATTTACCCGAATTGTTAAAACTATAGATCCTCAGATCAAGCAAGAGTTAGCTGGGTTCCTCAAAAGCAGCACAGACATATTCGCCTGGAAGTCATCAGAAATCCCAGGGATAGATCCCGCTTTCTGCTACCACAAGCTGGCCGTCTATCCCGGATCCACACCAGTTTCTCAAAAGAAAAGGAAGTTGGGACCAGAAAGGAAACAAGTCCTGGAAGAACATGTGAAGGAATTGCTGGATGCAGGATTCATTCGAGAAATACAGTATACAACTTGGCTAGCGAACATGGTAATGGTGAAAAAACCAAACGGGAAATAGAGAGTCTATACTGATTATACGGATTTGAACATGGTTTGCCCAAAAGACTCATACCTCATGCCCAACAAAGACCAGCTGGTAGACACCTCGGCTGGATTTCAATTGCTGGCTTTCATGGATGCATATTCTGGCTACAACCAAATTCCAATGTACCCAGAAGATCAAGAAAACACTGCCTTTATTGCTGAAAAGGCCAACTACTACTACAATGTGATGTCGTTCGGGCTTAAAAACTCAGGGAAACATATCAAAGGATGATGAATAGGGTGTTTGAGGATCAGCTGGGCAAAAATGTGGAAGTATACATTGACGATATGATCGTCAAGTCATTTGATATGACAAACCATGTCTAGGATCTCGAACAAACTTTTCAAAAACTCAGGAAATATCAAATTCGTCTAAACCCGGTAAAGTGTCCTTTCGGAGTCCCGGATGGAACGTTTTTGGGTTTCATGTTAACCCATAGAGGAATTGAAGGAAATCCTGACAAATGCAACGCAGTACTGGATATGAAAGTACCCCAGAATAAAAAGGAAGTTCAGCAGTTAACTGGTCGATTAGCTGCGATAACCCGGTTCTTACCAGAGTTTGCTGAGAATGCCCTCCCTTTCTTCAAGTTATTAAAGAAGGAAGAAACAGAGGGATGGAACCCGGAATGCCAATCCGCGTTCGACAAAGTCAAGAGATGTCTAGCAACTCCCCCGGTGCTCTCAAAGCCAGAACCAGGAGATATTCTGATCCTATATCTGGCTGTGGGGGAAAAGGCAATAAGTGCAGTCCTGATCAAGGAAACTGATAAAGGCCAAGAGCCGATTTATTTTATCTGTAGAGCTTTACAAGGTGCGGAGGTCAGATATCAAAAGCTAGAAAAAGTGGCTTTTGCATTGCTGATCACGGCTAGAAGATTGCGGCCATATTTTCAGGGACATCAAATAATAGTCAGGACCGATCAGCCTATATGGCAGGCGTTGTACAAGCCGGACCGATCATCCTTTGAAAGCCCAGAAGGAGTGCCAATTGAACACTCCTTAAACTTGGGATTTCCGACTTCGAACAACCAGGCAGAATATGAAGCCTTGATAGCCGGATTGATGCAGGCTAAAGAACACGGAGCTAGAAAGTTAAAAATCTTCAGTGACTCACAATTGGTGACTTCACAAATAGAAGGAAAGTATCAGGCCAAGGGCCCTCTATTGATTAAATAGCTAAACAAAGTACAAGAGCTGATGGCCGACTTCGACGAAGTGCAAATCACTCATATTTTTCGAGGGGAAAATTGTCGAGCCGATATCTTATCTAAATTGGAAAGTACCAAGAACCCAGGCAACCACAGAACTGTGGTACAACAAAGCATAACAACGTCGAGTTGCATAATGGCTATCACTTCGGCAAATGATTGGAGACAATCCATAGTGGCATACCTTGAGAAAGGAATATTGCCAGACGATCGGCTGGAATCCAGGAAGCTGGTCCGAGATACGACACAATACACAATTGTGAAGGATCAGCTGTTTATAAAGGGGTTGCACGTACCCATGCTGAAATGCTTAAACTCGGATGAAGCAGAATATGTTCTGGCCGAGATACATGAAGGAATCAACGACCATCACATTGGAGGCAAAGCATTGGCCCGAAAAGCCCTCCGAGCTGGTTATTACTGGCCGACTATGGAGCCAGATTCTAAAAACCATGTGAAGAAATGTGATAGCTGTCAGAAGCATGCCAAGCTGATTATTTCACCACCTGAAGAATTGAAATATATCTCGGCGCCATGACCCTTTTTCAAATGGGGAATGGACTTGTTGGGACCCTTCAAAGCTGCAGAAGGGCAATTAAAGTGGTTGATCGTAGCTGTGGATTATTTTACAAAGTAGATAGAAGCAGAACCAGTCACCACAATCACTTCGGCTAGAGTACAAAGGTTCTTTGAACGAAACATTGTCTCCAGATTTGGGATACCGGGCAAGCTGGTTACTGATAATGGAACACAATTTGCTGATAAAAGGTTCCAACAACTGATGAAAGACTTACAAGTCAAACATCACTTTGCATCTGTGGAACACCCAAAGTCAAACGGACAAGCTGAGGCAGCAAACAAAGTTATTGTAGATGGTCTCAAGAAATGAATGTTTGATTCCGAAGAAAGCTGGGTTCAGCAGCTATACTTTGTCGTATGGGGTTATAGAACAAGTACCCAAACTACAACAGGGGAAACCCCTTTTCGATTGACATACGGCTGTTAAGCCATGATCCCGGTGGAAATCGGAGAACCTTCTTGGAGGAGGTTGAACAATAGCGAGCAAGGCGAGCAGCAGAACAATAGGCTACTTACTGTCGAGTTAGACCTTGCTGACGAAACTCGGGTTACAGCTCACTGCCGGGATATGATGGCCAAGCGACAAATGGCAGTCAGATACAACATGAAAATGAGGCCAAGAATTTTTGAGAAAAATGATTTGGTATTCAGGAGAGCGGATATTGGAAATAAAAATGCCAAAGATGGAAAGTTAGCCGCAAACTGGGAAGGGCCATACCGTGTTAGAGAAAAACTCGGAAAAGGAGACTATATCCTAGATACCATGGAAGGCAAAGCAATCAAGCGAACTTGGAATGCGGATAAGCTGAAAATATATTACAGCTAAATCTGGAATCCGCCTTTTTAAATTTTTCAATATTTCAGTTTGTTTCAAGCTTCCAAAATGAAGCTTTTTACTCTATTAGGGATTTGACCAGCAAATTCATGTAGAAAACAATTTGATATCAATAAATGAGGAATTTTTCTTTTCAAAGATTTGTCCTTATCTTAATTTGATGCATCAATATGAAATCCGAGATACAAGCGCAATTTGTCATAGTGACTCTGATCAAGTCAAAATGCTCCTTATTTCGGTTTATGAACCAAAAGGGACAGGTGATGTAACACCCTTAATGAGGCCATCAAAGGTGTAACATTGCTTGACATTCAATGCGCGGAATCCATGAACTTAAGCGTGGTTAACTTAAAATTTACTAATGGGAATTAATTTCGTTCATTCCCCTAACTTATCTATTCCTCTAGTCATGAGTTTCTCTTTTTCTTTGTCTACGGTCTACTTACAAATTAATCTCTACTTGGTTACCTTACTTATACTTATGCGCTATTTTAGGAGCTCACTTACATGATCATAATTTTAGTGTTGACTACTACCCAGTGGGTAGTTACTTAAGTGTCTTATGCGGATAATGGCTTATGTTACTTAATCTTTCCTACTAAATTCATAAGTCCATAAAAACATAAACATTCCAAAATATCGTACTTCAAAGGCATATAAGAGGTTCAAAATAATCTAAGTGGCATAGTCTATTACAGTCATCCCAAATTAGAACTTAGGTACACCCTTAGGAAGGTGCCTATTCAAGCCACATGGGCCCAGCTAGAGCAGATATAATATAGTCTGCCTCCAAGAGCCTTCCTTCGGCCAGTAAGTTCTCAAATATCTCCGTTATTTTGGAGTCATTATCAACTGCACGTGGTTGCGCAGGTTCCTCTTCAACTCGTACCAGCCTCCTTCCCTGTCTTACCCATTTAGTCATTTTTTTCCTGAAAGTGGGTTTCCCCAAAGAGGGGTGAGATTGGGGGTCTCAGTAAGGACTCACAGTTGGAGCAGCCTCCAAACCATGATGCTTACTCCTGCAATAGTCACATAATAACATGTACAATAATAGAATGGAAAAACATTGGAAACATAGTTTGGAAAATAATCATGTTTTCATATCATCATACCAATCCTGCCCTGGCAATTACTCTCCATGGTCTTATGGACGAATACCCAGGGTCCTCGTCAGGTTGCCTCTGTGGTATTAGTGCACAGGCCATCTTACAAAACTTGCATGAATAAACATTAGTTCCAAACAACCAAACATATCATGTAATGCATCATATAACATATTGCAGTCAAACCTCACTTTAACATAAAGGGGGTGGCAACCATAGGGTAGCCGCTTCAACAACCATAAATCACTTACACAATAGTCTTGTCTTATCACTTCCCAAGAGTTCAAGGTGGTTCTGGTCCTTTCTTGTCCCTTTGGTTCGGCCTAATAACATAACCATCCTTAGTACATAGTTCTAAAATTAAAGATCTAAACTTAATATTCCTCTTGACATAAGTTCAGCCCTTTTTGATGAAATGCCTTAGGAGATGATTTTCACTAGTTGTTCTCATGCATAGGTCCTATCCATTTCGGCCATACATCATGATACTTAAGAAAACATTCACAAATTTCTTTTCTAAGCTTGTTGGGGTTCGACCATTTAGGGGTGTATACCTAGAGGACATTTTTGATAACATGTTCATGGCTTAAATGCTCATATAAAATGGTTTATCCTTAAATCAGACTTTAGACTATACTTCCCTATACATCACATTCGGCCATTTTAGGTTTAGGTTGTTTAGCCAATGTTTTGAAGATTTGGAGAGTGCATGCATATCATTTAAGTTCGGCCATGTAGAGATGGTATAAAATAGGAGATGATTTCTAGGATGATAGATGCATGCATGGCTTTATTAGTCCAAGATCTAGTCATGTAGAGTGGTTAGGGTTCATTCTACTAGCTTGAAGAGATGAGGTCTTACCTTAATGATGATAATACAACTTGATCTAATGCTTCACACGTGATCTTCAAGGAGCCTTGAGTTGAGAGTTGCTTCCAACAACCTCTTGGTCTCTTTCTACACAAAGAGAGTGGAAACTTAGGGATCCTTAGTCTACACCAAACGAAATGAGGTGAAGCCTTTACCTTACCTATGTGGGTGAAGACAAGAGGGTTTGAAGAGCTTAGAATAATTTTGAGATGATCCTAGGTCCTTGAACTTGCTATGGCCGAGGCTTAGGAGTAGAGAAGGATGAAGTGTTTGAGTATTTTACTTGCTTGGTTTGTTTGGGAAAGGGATGGCCGAAGCCAAGGTGTGAGGGAGAAGGATTCTTTGTCTTGATGCTTAGTGCTTCACGGCCTTAGGGGGAGGAGGAAGCTCTTTGCTTGTTCTTTTATTCAAGCCTAGTCATCATTTCCTTGGGGTATTAGGTTAGAGGTGCTTGAGTGTTACTTGAGAGTGTGGAGGAAGTTATTCACATGCATTGGTGGTGAGTGAGTGATGCTTGAGTGTGAGACATCTTTCCTTGTCTTTGTTGATGGAATGGCCGAACATGTAAAGGGAGAAGAGATAGTTGTTCTTTGTGACCTTTGCATGTATTACACTTGGCATTTGTTTGGTCTTGGTGAGAGGTTTGAGTGGGAGAAAAGCAATCCTTGCTTGCCTTAGTTGATGGCCGTGACATAGGGGGAAATAGGGAAGATATTTTCCTAATTTTTTATTCAAGTCTATTCATGATGAAAGCTCATAATTCAAGGAGGGTTGAGTGTGAATTTGAACTAGGGTTTCCTTGCTTCCTTTGTTGTTTGGCCAAGGTTGAGAGGAAGTGAAGAGTTTGGTCATGTGACTCCTTGGTGACCGTGTGTGCCTAGGGAGAAGGAGAAAAGGTGGCTTCACCTTTTTAATCATGCATTGGGGAAGACTTGTGCGCCTAGGGAAGAGGGAAAGTGAGCCTACTTTTATGAAGGGAATCTTGGTTTATGTTCCCTTGATGTGTTACCTTGGGAGATGGAAAGACTTGTGTCATGCATGGCTTGAGTGTGTAAGAAGGAAGCTTTCCTTTTCTTGTCATGTGTGCACCCTCTAAGGTAGCTTAAGGGAAAGTAATGTTGCTTTTGGTTAAAGTAAGTCACATGCATGGGTTAGGTTTGGAGTATTTCTTACACAAACTCCTTCATCACTTTTCCTTCCTTATTTAGCGCCTAGGGGAATGTGAACACAACTTCCTTTCCTTCTCTCCTTGTCATGGCCGAAGTTATCATGTGGGGAGGTGTAACTTCATACAAATTCTTCCTATCATGTGTTGCCACCTCATCTAGGGCTTATCTTTGAATTGGATTGGGCATAGTGGTGTTTTCGGCCCACTAGTGTTGATGGAGAGGTTTGATCATTAGTAAATGGGCTTAGGCTTTGTTTGAGTGGTGTGGGCTTGGGTCTTTATGTACTTACTAATTGGGCTATTCCTTATTCAATTCATAAAATGGGCTTGCATTGCTTTGGGCTTATATCCTTTCTCACTTGATCTTAACTTATTTATATTCTTAAGTGGGTTGGGCTATGACATTGTTTGGGCTTTAACTTTATTTGGGATTTAAACCACATTGGGCTAAGTTATTAATTATCTTATTTAAAGTGGGTTCTAACTTAGGACTAATGTTGCTTATTCAAAGCTACTCGTTCACTGAATATGGACTTGATCCCCTTTCATTTCATTTCATGAGGCTAATTTCGAGTACAAGATTTTTGGGTTATTACAGGTGACATAGTTGTCTTTATCTTAGATAGAATTGAATTACGAAATTCAAACTATATCAAACGGTTAAGTCAACAAAGGCGAGACCCATTATTAATACAGGCTTACCAAAATGGTTAAGTTAAAATAAACATGCATCACGAAAAGTAACAAAAATAAGAATCCGTACAATGCTTTGACCTCGGCCAGGTCAATAATATAAAACTCGTAGGATGCTCGGGTTTAGTAAATTATCTGAGTTGAAAAAATTACCAACAAATATGCGGTAAAACTCAGAAAAGCTTAACGATTAACTTGGAAAAGCCCGGGTTACAGAAGTAAATTCGAACCTAGTTGCAACTTCGCTTGAATGGAGCGACTTGGCACCAGTTTGAAATGTGAAAATTGCCTAAGTTATAAACTTAGATAGTAAAGGTAGAACCCAATTTGTCAAAAAGACAAAGATGGGCTAAACTTTTACGAAAAATTAGCTGCCGGCATCGCGGGAGCACGCCGGATTACAAAACCGGATACCTAGATAAATGCATCTAGGGTAAATTCGGCAATGAGATATGCAAAATGTCAAATCATAAAGCGGAAAAGAAATAGAAAAAGAAGGATTCAACAAGCAAATTAACGACCGTAGTAAAATCGGCAATATTCAAAATAAGTCAAAAGGGGGCTCGCAGGCCCCAAATAAATTTTACAAAGGTAACCGGCATTCTGGACCTTCATCATGTCTTGACAGCAGGAGGATCTTCAAACACCGCGACCTCCTTAACGGATTGATTGGCTGACTCTACCTCCTTATCGGGTTGATTAGTTGCCTCTTCCCCATCCTCAACAATAGCACCTTCTTTTTCGGATTGAGTAGCTGAAACACGAGATGGAGAGGTCGCAACAGGTGGAATGATTCGACCATTGCTGACATATGCATGCGCATTCAAACTGACTAGATTCAAAGACACATCCGGATTAAGTACTAGGAGTTGATTCAAGGCATTATAGAAGGACCTGGCGACCGACTTCTCAAGTTCACCACGGTAAAGCTGGGCATTACGCTCAGCTTCCTTCACCCTCTCCTCCAGATTTTCGTACATCCTCCGGAAGTCATGCATCCTGACGGCCTCGGCAGCCTTCTCATCTCGAAATTTACCATATTCTGCCTTGACATTTTTTCAGCTTGGCAGCCGTTTCATCATACTTCTGCTTCAATGAAGAGAAGTCGTTTTTCACCTTCAGCAGCTCGGCATATGTTTTGGCCTTCTCCTCCTGGGTTGCAGATGCCTCATTTATAGAGCGCACATACTTTTACTTCAGAGTCAGCAAAGGCCTGGCCAACCTGGCCATTTTCAGACAGCAAAGCTCCACCTCTTCTACTTCCCTAATTTGGGCAGCTGTAAGTGCGGAGGTGTTGAAGAAGGGCTCGGGAGCACAAATGGCATCCCGAAGGGTGCTGTTCACCCTACCTTGCCACACCATGTGCTTCATAAGCTCGGGGGGAGGAGGGGGAGCTTGCATCGCTTGATGCGCGGAAGGAGCAGCACCGGCATCAACATCACCCTCCTTATCTTTGGCCTTGCTAACAGAAGCAGGACCCTTAACAGCCGACGTGCCCTTGGCTTTACCGGGATCATCATTGGAAAGCTCCGAAGCCTTCCTCTTCTTCGGCAACCCAGCAGCAGCACCTTTGGACTGGTTCAAAATCAATAACAAGGTAGGAGGTTCATTTTGTTGATTCTCCATGTTGGGTACTAAAAAGAAGAAATAATAAGATGTAATTGATAACTAATATTTTATTACACTTATTTGTTACTCTTGATTAGTATTTTTAGGATTTATTTGAATCACATAATGATGTTTTGAGTTAATTTACATTTTTAGTTTTTGATTGGGTTTAATTTATTTTCGTCAGAATTTTTCAACTTTACGTTACTTCTTTATTTTGGCCACATCTTGGTCCAAAGTTGTCGGATTGACTCCGTTCTTATTGGGTTTTTCCGATAACACAGAGGGCTACAATTCTTCTGAAGAGCTCGAAGCCCAACTCGGATTAGAAGCTAGTCAATTTCTTGCACCAAGTCGGACACGTTTTGCTGAAGTTTTATTTTATTTTATTTATTTTATTCCGTATTTTAGACATATGGGCCGGTCAGAACTGAACCCTAACCCGCTTTGGGTAGGGGTATATGACGGCAGAGTAGGAAACATTGGATTCATTCTGAATTTTCGTATTTTGGGATCAAAGCACTTTCTCTGGAGCGTTCTTCGTGTTCTTCATCTTTTTTTCTTCTTCTTCTTTTTATTTTATTTTAATCATGTTTACCTTAGCCATGCGAGGCTAAGAACCTTTTAATCAACCTAAGGGTAACGGATTCCATGGATTAGTCTTGAGGGTCTGCGCTTTATTTTAAATCAGTTTTGTTTCCCTTCCCAACTCAGATTGATATCGTGCGATCGTGGATATTCAATCTGAGGTTCGCGATTGCGATTATGGAAAGGGATTAATCATCAGATTTGATGGTTAGATTGATTGACGCTATGACCTTAAATCAAACGGGCTGATACTCTGCGATTGTATGAGTAAAAGCACCGTATTTGATCAAATGCTAAGCGATCGCTTAGATAAGGTTGTCAATTGGAAATAAGGATTCTGATTCGATTGACAATCAATCACGATTCTGATATCTTTTTATCCGAGGAAAGACGTCCATGGAACCCTAACCTTATGTTGGTTAATTTTTAATTACGAATTTTTATTCCAAATTTATATTCTTCCTTTTTAATTATTCAATCAAAATCCAAAACCCTTTTTTAATTTTCTGTCATCATAAGCGATTTTTACCAAAACAATTTCCTTGAGAGACGACTTAGGGTTTCCACTTTACTACAAATTTTCTGAACCCTAATAAAAAATATTTTCTAATTTGCGCGAGTTCGACAACTCGTGTCAAATTCGGCGCCGTTGCCGGGGAAATTGCATCGGTCTAAATTGTTTTCTGATTCTTGATCATCTTCTTTTTCTTTAATTTTCGTTTTTCTTTAAAAAAAAAAATCGAAAAAAAAGTTCATTTATTTTTGCGCATCTGTCCATGTTTATGCGTTTGCGCTCATTTGTGTTTCTGATTCCGATTTCTGCACTTTTGATTCTGCATCGGAATTTGATTCTGCAGACGCATCTTTTCTCAGTTTTTGCGTTTTCTTCATCACGATTTACGTTTTGGGCAAATTTGGGGAAATTGGTAAAACTTCAGTTTGAGAGATTAGCACAGGGAGTTCTATTCCCAAAGGAATTCAACCTTCTGAGCATAAGTCACACCCTAAGGGTGTGTGTGACCCTTAATTTTGCCAAATTCTGTCGTTTACTAACCGTTTTTGTTGTTTCTTTGTCATTTCAGGACGTATCGGGTATTTTTGAACTTGTTCAACTTGCTCTGATCGCTCTGAAAGTTGGTGAGCTGAAGGAGACGATCATTCCTGTCAAAAATTGTGAGGTTTTACCTCACGAATCATGCCCTGGTTTTGTCAAATTCCTTCGTTTACTATTGTATTTTATTTTTTGAAAAAAATTTATTTGATTTTTGAGTCTATAGGGTCAATTAGAGTTTACGAGAGTTGGTCCCATAGCATTCTTAGTTCATTTAGTATTTTTCGTATATTTATTTTTGCTTCTGCTTGCTATTTTTGGTAGTTTTTTTTGTGTTCTAGCGTATATGTTGCGACTTTACTGCTGTATGCTTTGCCTATGATGCATGACTAGGAGTAATACCAGTGTTGACGATTTATATGCATATGACCCTGAGATAGAGAGATCATTGCATGCTGCTAGTAGAGCTCGTAGGTTGACTTACAGTAGAGCTGTTCCTGAGCATACCTTAGAGTCTGAGTGTGTTGAGTCTGTTTGTTCGAGTCCTTTACATAGTGTTTATTCGGTTGGTAATTTATTTGATTTTGTAACCATGGATAATAGGACTCTTAAGCAATTGGCTGCACCTGATGCTAATAATGAGCAGCCTCTATGTATTCGTTATTGTAATCCTATTGTACCTTTTGAGCTTAAGTCTGGACTGATACACTTGTTTCCCAAGTTTCATGGTCTTGCAGGTGAGGATCCTCACAAACATCTGAAGGAGTTCCATGTAGTTTGCAGCACTATGAAACCACCAGGGGAGGATGAGGAGCAAATCAAGTTGCGTGCCTCTTGGGTTTTTAGAGCTGCTATGGTCTATGGTGAAGATTTCTCTTGGTCAGAAAACACGCTTCGGGTTGCTGGTCTTGAGACTAACTCGAATAAAGAGAAATTAGTTTCTTGGGTTTTTCCTTCGGACCCTTGGGTTAAGCTCAATGTGGATGGGTCAAGTATGAATAATGGAGAAGCTTCTGCTTGTGGGGGTGTATTTAGGAATGCTAGTGGAAGGTGGCTTGTTGGCTTTTGTAAAAATCTTGGCTGTGGTAATGTTTTGTTAGCAGGACTTTGGGGTTGTCTCCTTGGGCTTGAGATTGCATGGAGGAAAGGTTTCCGTTTTGTCTGGCTTGAAGGTGATTCCTTAGTAGCCCAGTTTTTCATAAGAGAATGGTGCAGCTCTCATCATCCAGCCTCTAACTTGGTCTTGCGCATAAGGAATATGCTGGATTGGAATTGGAGGGTTAGAATTTCCCATATTCATAGGGAAGGGAATGGGGTTGCCGATTGGATGGCCTCTTTTGCCTACTCCTTTGATTGGTCTTTACAAGAGTTTGACTCGCCTCCTTCTGGTTGTCGTGACAAACTTGAAAGGGACTATGTAGGAGTAGTTTGGTCTAGGAGGTGTTCCTAGTTTCTTTTTTTGTTTTTATGTTTCCTGTTTGCTTTTCAAAAAAAAAGTTGTGTGCCTTTCCTTTCTCATTGGACAATGGAGCTAAGGACTGGTTGTACTACTTGCCACCTTCCTCCATTGTAAGCTGGAATGATATGTCAAGATTGTTTCTGGAGAAATTCTTCCTTTCATCCAGAGCCACTACAATCAGAAAGGATATCAGTGGCATAAAGCAGGCTAATGGGGAGAACATGCATGAGTATTGGGAGCAGTTTAAAAGGCTTTGTCCAAGCTGTCCACACCATCAGATTCCAGAAAATCTCCTGATTGTTTACTTCTATGAAGGGTTGCTGCCTTTGGATAGGAATCTTTTAGATGCAGCTAGTGGAGGAGTCTTGAGCAATAAAACCCATGTTGAGACAAAAGAGTTGATTGCTGAGATAGCAGCCAATGCTCAACAATTTGGCACTAGAGCAAACAACAGTGCAGTGTTCCAAGTGCAAGCTCCTCTAATGCAAAATCCAATAATGGCAGCAGCAGGAGCATCAAGCACAGATAACCAGAGAATGGAAAACAGACTTGATGAGTTGACATCAATGGTGAGGCAGTTGGCAGTGGCACAGACTGTGCAACGTTCTGCTCAACATATAAGAAACCTGTGTGGCATCTGCTGCGATCCTTCTCACCCCACGGATGCTTGTCCTTCCTTCCAAGATAGCGATTTCCAAGTTGATCAATCTGTTGCTCTAGTTTTTCCTGCAAAGCCACAGTACCAGCAGCAGCAAAACAATCCCTTCTCCAATACATATAATCCTGGCTGGAAAAATCATCCAAATCTCAAATGGAGCCAGAATCAGCAAAGTGCACCATTCCAGCAGAATCAGCAAAGTGCACCATTCCAGCAGAGGCAGCAGTTTGTACCTTCACAACAGAGGCAGAATTTTCAACAATTTGCACCTCAACAGCAAGTGCAGCAGCCACCAATGCAGCAGCAGCAAATGCAGCAGCCACCAGTGCAGCAACAAGCTAGTGGCAATGGTCCTTCTTTGGAGGATTTAGTGAAGCAGATGGCAACTAACAATCTGCAGTTCCAGCAGAGGACTGAGTCTTCCATCCAGAATCTACAAACACAGATTGGCCAACTTGCAACGTCATTGAGTCAAAATCAACAAGCAAGTGGCAGCTCCCTTCCATCCCAAACAGTTCCAAATCCAAAAGGAAGCGGAAATGTGAGTGCTATTACTCTGCGGTTTGGCAAGCAAATGGAGGAGCCAAACCACACTGCTGCTGAGTCATCTAAGGGAAGTGACACTAGCTCCAAGAAGCAGAGCACTGATACATCTGATGTCCATATCCCTCTACCATTCCCTCAGAGAGCCACTCAGTCAAAGAAACAGTCAGCAAAGGCTCAAGATAAAGAGATACTTGACACCTTCCGGAAAGTTGAGGTGAACATCCCTCTTCTGGATGCAATACAACAGATTCCGAGATATGCCAAGTTTCTAAAGGAGTTGTGCACCAACAAGAGAAGACTGAAGGGAGATGAGCAAGTTAACCTGAGTCAGAATGTATCGGCACTCATCCAGCCAATGCCTAAAAAGTGTCAAGATCCAGGGACATTTACTATTTCTTGTGTGATTGGAAATTCTGTTTTTCATGATTGCATACTAGACTTAGGAGCTTCCATTAATGTTATGCCTGCATCTGTTTATAAGTCTCTTGGTCTTGGTCCTTTGCGTGCTACTAGTATTGTGGTTACGTTAGCTAATAGGAGTAGCATTCACCCATCTGGTTTGATTGAGGATGTATTGGTCAGGGTTAATAATCTGATTTTTCCTGTTGACTTCTACATTTTAGAAATGGAGAGTGAGACTGCTACTAATAGATCACCAATCATACTTGGTAGGCCTTTCATGAGAACAGCTAGGACCAAGATAGATGTTCATTCTGGTACTCTTTCCATGGAGTTTGGTGATAGCATTGTGAATTTTAATATATTTGATGCCAGGAAACATCCTAGGGAAGATCATTCTGTTTTCTGGATTGATGTGATAGATGAAGTTGTTGAGGATTTTTCTGATGAATTCCTTGCTGATTTTTCCGATTTTTCATCTATTCATGGTTCTGATTTCTGTGATTGTAGTGATAGTCAAGAGTGCATTGTGGGTGCTGAAATAGCATCACATCTTTCTGGTTTTAACGATGCACTTATTGTTGAATCTGATTCTGAGTGTGAATCTGCATTATCTGAATTGCCTGCTGATATTTTTGATGATCCTAATTCTGTTTCTGAGAATTTGTTTACAGGCATAGCTGCTTACTTGTTTTCTGCAGAATTTGCACCACCAACTACACATCTTCCATCCATTGAGCAGCCTCCGAAATTGGAGTTGAAGGTTCTGCCTGACCACTTGAAATATGCATTCCTTGAAGAGAATGAGCAGCTACCAGTCATTGTGGCAACGAACCTTCTACCTGAGCAGGAGGAAAAGCTTTTGCTGAAAGAAAGTAAGAAGGCAATTGGATGGACTTTAGCAGATAATGTGGAAATCAGCCCTTCCATGTGCATGCACCGCATTTTGCTTGAAGAAAGTGTTAAACCAGTGAGGAAGAAATCAAGCTACTTGATGCTGTTTATTCTCCTTAGGGAGTTCAGGGAGTTCTCTTCCCTCTTTTTCTTTTCTTTCTGTTATTTGCATTTTTATTTTTCTTTTCCTTTCTTTCTTTTAGTTTTTGACTTTCATAGGTAGATTTTTCTCTTCTTTCTGGTAATTAGTGAGTTATACATGGATTATACTTAAATCACAGGGTTTGATAGAAATTTCTGTTTAGGCTTGGTTCTTGATTCTTGGATTGCATTACTTGTTACTTGATACTGTGCTGCTGATTGCATGATTTGGTATACCTTTGTGAGGTTTTGAGCCTGTATACATGGCATATCTTCTGGTCATGCTTTCTTTCTTGTGTGCTTCTGCTCTTGATCTTTGTTCTTTAGAACTTGCTCTGATTCTTTTTGAAACTGAATTTTTCACTTACATGCATGAATATGATTGAGGCATTCATTTCTTTCTTTACCCACTTTAGCCAGATAGCCATCCCTTACATTATTATCCCTTGGTGAGCCCCTTTGAGCCTTTATATCCTTTATTTCTTTAGCCACATTACAAGCCTAAGTGAAAAACCAATTAATTCCACACCCTGGAGATTTATTGAGCATTGGTTTTACTGTAGTGTTTTGTTTAAGTGTGGGGGTTTTCCCGAGACGTGCAAAGTTTAAGTGTGGGGGGTAACCATTTGGATATTTTGTCTGTATTATACTTTCTGAAAAAAAAAAAACAAAAAACAAAAAAAACAAAAAAACAAAAAAAGAAGAAGAGAAAAAGCAAAAAGAAAAAAAATTGTGTTTATTTCTATCTTTTCATTATATTTGTTTTATGTTCTTAGTTTAGTTCTTAACTTTTTCTCTTTGTAAATTTCTGGGGTGTTTAGCTTTCTCTTCCATATTCATCTATACCTTTACCTCAGCCCCATTACAACCCTACATAAAGCCCTCTTGATTTGTGCATGCATGTGTTATTAGCAGTGGAGAAGTAGAACTTGAGCAAGCCTATGGTAAGATGATTTTCTTGAGTTGATTTGAGTGATATACTGAATTAACTGATACACTTGAGAGAAAAATTGAGAGCATCCTATGAGGAACCATTTTTGTGTAGTTAGCAGTTGCAGTTGAAATTGACAGGTCTTGTGATTTGAGATTAAAGAATTTTTGTCCTGGTTGTTTTATCTGTTCAAGACTTGTGATTTTTGTTATCTTTTGTATACTTGCTAATTATTAGGAAGGATAGGTTGATCTTCACTCTTTTCTTATTTCTTTGCTTTCTTTTTCTATTCTAGTTTTTGCCCAAGAGTGCAAAAAGATAAGTGTGGGGGAATTTGATAACTCATATTTTATTACACTTATTTGTTACTCTTGATTAGTATTTTCAGGATTTATTTGAATAAAATAATGATGTTTTGAGTTAATTTACATTTTTAGTTTTTGATTGGGTTTAATTTATTTTCGTCAGAATTTTTCAACTTTACGTTACTTCTTGTATTTTGGCCATATCTTGGTCCACAGTTTTCGGATTGACTCTGTTCTTGTTAGGTTTTTCAGATAACACAGAGGGCTACAATTCTTATGCAGAGCCCGAAGCCCAATTCGGATTGGAAGCTAGTCGATTTCTTGCACCAAGTCGGACACGTTTTGCTGAAGTTTTATTTTATTTTATTTATTTTATTCCGTATTTTAGACATATGGGCCGGTCAGAACTGAACCCTAACCCGCTTTGAGTAGGGGTATATAACGGCAGAGAAGGAAACATTGGAGGCATTCTGAATTTTTGTATTTTGGGATCAAAACACTTTCTCTGGAGCGTTCTTCATCTTTTTCTTCTTCTTTTTATTTTATTTTAATCATGTTTACCTTAGCCATGCGAGGCTAAGAACATTTTAATCAACCTAAGGGTAACGGATTCCATAGATTAGTCTTGAGGGTCTGCGCTTTATTTTAAATCAGTTTCGTTTCCCTTCCCAACTCAGATTGATATCGTGCGATCGTGGATATTCAATCTGAGGTTCGCGATTGCGATTATGGAAAGGGATTAATCATCAGATTTGATGGTTAGATTGATTGACCCTATGACCTTAAATCAACCGGGCTGATACTATGCGATTGTATGAGTAGAAGCACCATATTTGATCAAATGCTAAGCGATCACTTAGAGAGGGTTGTCAATTGGAAATAAGGATTCTGATTCGATTGACAATCAATCACGATTCTGATATCTTTTTATCCGAGGAAAGACGTCCATGGAACCCTAACCTTATGTTGGTTAATTTTTAATTACGAATTTTTATTCCAAATTTATATTCTGCCTTTTTAATTATTCAATCAAAATCCAAAACCCCCTTTTAATTTTCTGTCATCATAAGCAATTTCTACCAAAACAATTTCCTTGAGAGACGACTTAGGGTTTCCACTTTACTACAAATTTTCTGAACCCTAATAAAAAATAATTTTTAATTTGCGCGAGTTCGACAGCTCGTGTCAGTAATCATCAAAGGCGTTATAATAAATATACACATATGAGTTCGACGAAAACGATCCATATTTAGTTTCGCATCTAGATCCTCTTGGGACTTGAAAAGAAGGGATGCGACACTAGCATGCTTATGCGATAAAAGGTATGTGCCAATGGCAATGGCACTATCAATATCAGATTAGCTCAATTGGGTATCATGAAAACGGTATCTTGAGGGGGGAAGTTGATAATGGTCAAAAGACCAGTGCAAAGGAAATTTTCCCTCCGCATCCTCGGCTTTAGAGGCGTCAAAAAACCATACGCTCTTGCCAAGGTGGGCAGAAACTTTAAAGAACTTATCTTTAAAGTTCTTGAAAGAATCAGTGCAAACTCTAAAAAGTTTACGACCAGGGATATCTCGAATAGTAACCCAACCTTTTCGTTCAGCCGGTTCCTGACCGGTCCGAGGAGTAAGCACTTGAAAAAAGAAGAAGAAAATGCATACAGAAGCCAGAATTACAAGATATTCACAAAACCGCTCAAAAGCTTTAATAAAGCCCCAACCATTGGGGTGAAGTTGAGTGGGAGCTAGCTGAAGGTGGTTCAGAAGGTCAATTTGAAAGTCGGTTAAAGGAAACCAAACGCCGAGCTGAGTCACGACATCTCGAAAGAAGAAAAAGAAAGGGGGCTCTCCTGACCTCCCACTAGAACAAACAGGTTCGTCTTCTCGTGGGGGGACTATATCATAGTTCTCTAACTCCCCCACTGGAAGGCCCGCCACGTCATCCGAACCTATCTCGAAAATAGTGTTCAGAACATCATAAGTTACCCAAGGAAACTGGGATATTAAAGAAGGGGAGCGACGTGGGGGATACGACTTGGTGGAAATCGACTCTTCTATTACCGGCGGAGAAGATGCCATAAATACCTAAAACAAGAAAAAAGATGAATCAGATGTGAATGGGAATACCTACACCAAATATGCTATCAGATGAATCACTAGAAGATGACGACGTCGACAAGTCCGAGATCATAATGGGATCATTTGCTTCACCATATGCCAAATTCGATTCCATAACATCTCCATGTCGGCAACTAGCCAATGTGGACTCGGCCAACGAGTCATATCCTTGCTCGACGAGCTTAGCACTCAAGTAGACACAAGAATAACATGGGATATTCTTTGCGACGAGGGAAGAATGAGAGGGAGCTCGGATGTTGGAAACTGAATTAACGGGTTCACCCCTGGGTTGAGGAAAAGGACGCGATACACGTCTGTTTCTGATGACATGACCCCTAGCCCGGTTAGATGGACCTCTACCTTGGGGATGCCCTAACTTCCTATTGGATATCCCGGCCCTTCTCCGAGATCTACCAACACAGCAACATCGAAGCATGGCTTCTCGTTCTTCTTCCTCGGTCCTGGGAATCCCTCAAAGCCAGAAACGGGCACCAGGAGGAATCTTTTTGAAAAAATCAGAATCCTCCTCCTTCTCCCCCTTGCAACACAAAGCTGAAGAAGGAGGGTTCCCCCCTCATTTAGTTAAAAATTGAAAAATGCCAAGACTGAAAAACGCATAAGCCAGAAAGACAGGAAGGAACGCAAAAATCCTAGCAGGTACAACCAACATATGCAGTAGAAACAACTCAAAATGGAAGAAGCATGCTACCGAACAAATGCCAAGTGCAAGCACCTCAAAACAGAGGCAATAAAAGGTAGAAGATAAGCGAAATACCTGACAAATGAAGTGAAATGGCAGATGATGGAGAAATGCGTTCAACGCCGACACTCTAACAGATGCAAAGGCACAATGCTCAGAAGGAAAACAAAAGCACGTAATGTGAAATGGAGACTTATATAGGCATGGCTAGTGATCCTGAGATTTGCGAATGGCAAAGGTCAGGGTCACTAAGGTCTTTGCACAAGTAAGTGACAACTGCAATAGTCGTGGGAGCTAACCACAATCATCGTGGGCAGAAATCACAGCACGCAGAAAGCCAAGGGGAAGGGTCATTATTTCCAATTCACTTCCAAAGCAATTATTAGACAACTGAAACGATGCTGCAATAAATGCGCACGAAACGCGAAAACAGCATAGAACGTTCGTGGCACGCTAAAGCATGCGGGTCATACCACGTGGCAGAATGAAATGAGTACAATTCATAAACCAACAGATAAGACATGATATACACATATGCAAACATTAACCGAGTTAAACACCTAGCGCTTGGGGGCAACTCGATAGTCGAACCATGACTACTAAAGCGCATCTGTTACCCGGCACTACACAAACTATCTTGTCAGGTTCATGCAAAACCCGTCTACCGAGTAACCAAAGGCATAAAGTCATACTCCGAGTAAAGGTATGATGCTTGAGGGCAACCCGCTAGTTGGATTCCAACAACTTAAGCACGTCCCTAACCCGGAGTAGAAACATGGTTGATGCTCAACCTACCAATATATGGAACAAGGAAAAAACATCCTTGGCATAAGCCACGAACTCGGAATAAGCATAAATACTGACATTGAGGGACAACTTGTCAGTCAGATCCCAACAGAAAGAGAGGTACGAGAGATACCTCGCAGGGTTGATGCTCAGCCCGTCGACATAAGTGGCAAGAGATACCTCACATAGGAAAAACTCGAAAAACTGAGAAACACTGCAAAAGTTTGAAAGCTGGCAAGAATGCAAACACGTTCAGGAACACGGACCTGAAGGAACACGCACATAAGCTCACCCCGGCAACCCGGATACCCAGGTAGCCTGGCTGAGGGGAAACTGTTATGGACCCATATAAGGGGCCCATTAAATGATAGGCCCAACAAGGGGCAATCCAAGATTTCAATCAGTAATAATCAAGGATAGATATCCATCAAGGATACTAATCCTAATACGACAGCATAGCAAGCAGGCCTGGGCCACTACCAGAGGCATCAAAGGCCCATCCACGATACCCACGGGTAACCTCTATAAATACAAGGTAAACCCTAAAGGTACGTTACGCTCTCTCTCTCTTACTATTATGCTGTCACTGTGCGCACACTCACACCCTCATTGGCTAATGCTATTATAGTATTCTGTGCACAGTGATCTGCTTGACTACTCAAGGGTATCTCCCTCATAGATACCTTGGAGAGGGCACTAGATCCAAGATAAACATACCAGCCTATTGGGCTGGACATCTCTGTCCCAAGGACAGAACATGAATACCCTTCAGTCAAAATAATATTCAAGAGACACTAGTTGCTTTTCTCCTATGTTGGAATTTTGGGATGCTTTAAAACAGAGAGAAAAGACTTCTATTTATAAACCAAAGGACTAAGATGAATTCACGCATAAATGTGTTTTTTCTGTGTTGCAACAACTTTCCACAAATTTGAAGATTGTCGAAAGCCACTATTAATTTGTAAGAATAGTGGCAAAACATTTTTTCATGTGCAACCAAAAGCCACCGAAAATGGCATTAACTTTTGGTCACAATTCTGTAAACGAATAATTTCTCAATCTCAAAGACAGTTCTGTCACAAATACTTTTAAGTACATGAATTTTGTCTTCCTCTTTTGGACTACGTACTAATTAGGCAGTTCTGTCACAGGTTTCAATGGTTCTTGCATCTCTATTTTCTCTCTCTATTCTTTTTTTTCTCTCTCATTAATTTTTTTTTCTCTTTTGTTTTTATCTCTCTTCTGTTTTTCTCTTAATTTCATATGTATCTAACTTTTTGTTTATGTATCTTATCTCTGTTTACTTAAAGTACCAAATCATTGTCTACCAAATCCTTTAACAAATTTTAATACTCAAAGTATACTGTAAATTAATATGGTTTTATAAAAACCCTAAAAACGTAGAACACAATTCTCTTTTCTTTTTCTTTTTTATTTCTTTAAGAAAAATCAATTTTCTTTATCCTAAGCTAGGTATTTAATACTTATTTCTTAGTAGAAAAATTGTGATTTTACGAATGTGGCTTCCACGAAGCTTCCTCTATCATTTATCCCAAGCCAGCTATTTAAGACTTAATAACGCAAGTCAGGCTTTCAAAAAATATTTTCACATTGAACTTTGATTGCCATACCTTGGTGTGGCCTAGTTTTTTTTGTCAATGTGAAAGGCTTCCACTCTACGGCGCACACTTGCGCGCTTCTGTTTTCCCTTGATGCTTGTTGTCAGTTTTTTTTTATACTAAATTTAAGGTGGCAACCAATGTTATTAAAATCGAGATCTTACCTAAGATCGAAAGGGAGTAAAAATATCGTAAATCATAAAATCGATACGGATCGTAAAATCGTAATTGTACATATAAGATATTAAAAATCATATTTATGCATATAAATATATATGATTTAAGATTAACTTACAAAAGAGAAAAAAGATAAAAATGATAATTGAAAATTGAAAATTCTCTCAAAATATAAAAGAATGACTTAAAAAAAATGAAAAATAGAAAGAAGTAAAGAAGAAAGAATAGTGGAGAGTGAAATGGGAAATAAAGAGACAACAAAAAGCATCAGGGAATGAAACCTACAAAGAAAAACAAACTACCCAAATGTGGTGGCTCGGTTGGTAGCATGGGGACTGAGTGATGGGAGAGGACCTCGGTTCGAATCCCACCAACACCATATGGGGAGGGGCATAAGTACCGTAATCCTTGGACTCGCACCCGAACTCTGGATTAGTCTCATAGGCGGCTCAAAGAGTCGAACCCGTGAGGATACCGACGGTTCTGATTCGCCTCAAAAGAAGTAATTAGGATCAGTTTAAAAAAAAACAAACAAACAAACTACGTAACTCAAATATTTAAATTTAATTCTTAACTTGCTCTTCCCCTTCTCTCTTTACATCTGCAAAAGTTTCTCTCTCTCTCTCTCTCTCTGTTTTCTGAAATTTCAATCTCCTCTTAAATTCTCTCTAATTTCTTTTTCTCACTCTAGAATTAAAGCTCTACTTTTGAATGCTTTCAACCTTTGAAAACTTCTTTACCAAATTCTCTCTCTCTCTCTCTTTCTATCTCATGGCACAAAGAATATGTTTGAAGTTGGATAAGGTTTGTCAGTTTAAAATGAGTGGTTCTTAATGAAAGAGTTGCTCATTTTTACTGGGTTGTCCAGCACGATAGGATTGTGATCCTACCATTTTTTTGATTCTGCACGGCAATTCATGACGATCCTATTCAAAGACGATTTTGCATGCGATTCAAATCGGTCATGAAGAAAAAATCGTGAAATCGTATGATCTTGCGATTTAGATCGCGATATTGACAACCTTGGTGGCAACAACTCATATTTAGGGTTTGTGTGACTTATGTCTGACACTTTTTTTTTTGGTCATATATCGTAACCATAAAAGTTATGGGATTCAATCTGATGCCGAAAGCACATAGAAAAATTGACTAAATAAAAAGTTAGGATTTTATAAAAGAGCAATTCCCTGGTTTTCAATTATAATTATCAAAATAATAAAATATTCAACTCCTAGAATAAGGGTGATAAGCACCCTTTTATCGACTAATTACAAAGTGATCAAAAATTTAAAAATCTTAAATCTTAAAAAAGAAAAAACTTCCTAAGATAAATATAACAGTAATTAATTTTTAAAAATAATTAAATAATTATAATTAAATCATTCAAAACACTTCCTAAATCTTATATATCAAATCACGCCAAATGTGTTGCTTTTCTTTTCTTACCAAACAAATCGCATTCATACATGTTGCTTTATTGGGACTTTGATTTGATCATAATTTGTTATATTTTAAATTATTGCTTCTTTCAACAATTGGACAATACTTATTGGGACACAACTCTGGTTGAGTGGGAGCTTGCTCAATTAATGATTAAGACATGTGCAATGAGTCAACTGTAAGTGCTTCATTCTCTCTTGCTAGAAAAATATTCGTCCTCAAATCTTCTTTACCTTCACATATCTCAATCTCTTTAGGTATAAACAAAAATGGCAATTCTTCATCGATTATTGTAAATTGGATAATTATCGTAGACTGGATAATCATCATAAATCGGATAATTATTGTAAATTGGATAATCATCGTAAATTGGATAATCATCAGAAACTGGATTATAATTATAGACTTCAAAGTTAGGAATGTTGAGTTGCATCTCAATATCTTGAAAAATGGACTAAATTTCAGGTCATACCTCCCAACTTTGTCCTTGGTTTAGAATCCCTAAAGTATCGACATCCTCTCTTCGTCATCAAATGTGTCCTGTAATTCCATTCCTTTTTCAGATTGAATGGCCAACTTTGTCCACGCTAGTCGTCGCTCTAAATGTTTAATTTTCATGCTCTACGCAACAAGTTGTCGCTTCAAAATTTGGATTTTATCAGTATGGGCCCTCAAAAATTGTCGCTCCAAATCTTGAATTTTTCTGCTCTGCGCCTGCACAAATAGTCGCTCCAAAAATTAGATTTTCATACTCCGCGCCTCCATAAGTTGTCGTTTCAAATCCTAGATTCGCCTTCTGAGCTCTTCATTTTCTCTGTCAGGGTCTATCTGACGCGATTTTCTATCTTCTTTAGGAACGAATCCATGTCCCTTGCCTTCACGACTCCGCCATCGATGACCTCTATAATTCTGTTCAGCCACTGGTTGAAGGCAACCTAGTGCTCTGATATTGTAAGAACCTTCACCGCTAAATTAGCAATTTAAATAATTTAATTATGAGTTTAGGAAATAATTCCGTAATTAACTTTGGATAAATAGGAAAAGAGCAAAATAATTAATATTAAGCTACTTGTCAGAAGGAAAGTGTAAATACCAGGTATTTTACAATATAAATGGATACCAGAAAAATAACTCAAAAAATAGCAATAAAAATATGAATATTCCTATAAAAATATCTAAGTTAAGAATATCAAATTTTGCTATATAATGTCAGAACTAATGTAACACCCCGTGTGCACCCGGCGTATTAAACATACATATGGCAGTAGCGCAGCTAAAATAATACAGAAGCTAAGTTTTTCTTTTCAATTATGACGTCATCATTATTAACCAAGTTGATTACTTAATTCCTTTTCAATACACTGTCTGTATGTAAATTGCAATAAAGAACTAACTGAATAACCTCATGATATAAATGTGTATCTAATCACGGAAGTACAACACGTAGACCAGACAATATCCTGATATATTATACAACTCAAAACTAAATAAACCTAACATAGTCAATATGGCATAGACAACCTCCATGCTCACCAAATAAGGCAACATAGCCCAATCAATGTCTCAACATAAATAACCATATACTGATATAAAAGCATAATAAAATCCAACATGTCAGCACAACAACATGCATAGTCAACTCAACTCCAGCCTCCTGCCGCTAGAGATATCAACCCCCGGAGTACCTGAACCTGAAAATGTGCCCCAACACGGGGTGAGATCTCTAAAACGAAATCTTAGTAAGACAAGGGGTCCTCAAGGATCTCTCCACCACAAACTCACTTACATGTGCAATATAAGTTCAAAAATAGCATAATAATATTATTATTTCCAAAATCTGTGCAATGCGCATATATCCATGTCGTGTGTGTCATAATCCTACTGGCCAGAGAATAAACTTGTAGGGATTACATACGTCTACAACCTACAGTACAAGGAACACCGCTTGTACCTCACCCACAGAGTCACCATCTTGTATTTCTCCACATACTCAGGCTTACCGTCTAGGTGGTACATCACATGCATATCATAAGGCACTTTCACTTTACAGCTCAGTAGCATTTGAAATATTCATCACATAATTTCATAAAACACATCATGCATATAAACCATCCCTCCATGAGGTACGGTGGAACCAATAATGGGTGAAATCGAGGACACGAAAGCTTACTTCTCAAGCTAACCGTCCAATCAAGAGTCCACACTAGCCCAAGGTCACCAAACAACACAATCACAGTCTGTGTATGTCAATAATAATCATTAATATTCATAGCCCAAGGTTTCACTAAGTATTTAAGGCTTTCCAACTTGTTTTAAGTGATTTTAGGCTTAATCTACAGGAGGTATTCGAATACTCCTCGATGAGTATTCGAATACTATCCGAATACTTTCACTAAAGTATTCGAATACCACACAGCATCCAAATACTTTTCCCACGGTATCCGAATGCTACACAGTATCTGAATACATTTTCAATGGTAATTGAATACTTTTCTTCCCATAAAAGTATCCCAATACTCCTTCATGAGTATTCGAGTACCTGCTGCTGAGTATTCAAATAATCCACGAAAAGTATTCGAATACTTATTAGACAGAATGCAAAAATTCATTCTCAGCATAATTCCCATTTTAATGGCCCTCTCACGAATTGGAGTCCAATGACTCCCTAAACAGATGTTCATTTATACATTTTAGGCATAGTTCATCAACTTTTAACTCATATAATCAATTTTTTTTTCTTTTAATGGCTTAATCAATCTAAAATCGTGAATATTCAAAGGAGGTGATCATGGTTTACCTCAAGCTCCAAAAACAGCAGAACAAATGTTCTCTTGGAGCTCACAAATCAGCCCTAAGGATCAGACTACACAAGGCCACGAAGTGGTGATCAAAGCTTGGTCCTTTCTCTACCAAAATGGCACCTTGAAGCACCAAAGTGAATGAAACTAGCCTTCCCACTCACAACCACAAGGTCAGCAACTCTCTCACACTCAAAACATAGGCTGCAAACCAGAAATGCCTAGTTGATATGCGCCTAGCATATAAGGAAATCTGAGCCAAAAAGAGAAAGAATGTTGATGAAATCTTGAGAAAAAGAGCAAGAATCACTGTTAATTTGTCAAAATCTTAATCAAGGATTGAATACTGATTTTATGCTAATTTTGTAGGAAAAAGCAAACAAACTGGAGCAAAACGAGGATTTTTCAAAATCAAAATCCACGCTGGAAGCATGGAAGGAATTTTTCAGACAGAAGCGTTCACGCTTGAAGCGTGAATTTGACGCTGAGAGAGTCAGTTTGCGAATTCTCAGATCCCGTGTTTTGCAACGGGGCAATTTTGGAAAAGAAAAAGATTTAAAAATTAAGTTTTTGATTCAGCAATGAGATCTCTATCCAAATTAGAGATAAGATTAGATGATTTGTGATAAGATTGAATCAAGATACAATAAAGATTTGAAATTCTAATTTATCAATCAAATCTCCAAGGTTGTTACATGAAAAAAGGAAACAAAGTTTAAATCAAATACAAACTCTTGGATGGGCTCAATGCCGGTGGTTATAAATAAGAAGCTTGGGAGCACAACAAAGAAACGAATTCACGACTCGGAGCAAGCAGTAGAGGACTGAAGATCAAGAATTCTTCTCCATTCTTTCCAGTAATTATAGTTTTTATGCTTTCTTTTGAATATTTGTTTATGTCAGATATGATTATGTCTGGCTAAGTTCTTTTATTGTAGTTAGGGTCACAAACCCTATGTGAACCCTTGTTATGACGGATTGATTTAAATTATTTTACTCGTTTATATAAATTTCTTTATCTTACCTTGTGCGTATTTGTTATTTTCTTTATTAAACCTGATCAATTTGATAGTTGAAAATAGTTTGAGGGTTAGAACCTTAAATAGGGATATTGGGGTTTCTGATCTTGAAAGGAGATAAGATAACTATTGGTATGCATACTAGGGATAGATGTATATTTAATTGCAGATGTTCGAATTATTGTGTTCATTGCTTAATTTTCATGAGGGGTTACTAAGGGATTAGGATTCTAAGTGAGGTTAAAGGGTTAAGTTACCAAGGGATTGGGATTTAACTATTAATATATTGAGATCATAATTATCTGAGAAATTATATAAATAAGTATTTTGTATCAATCCAAAGTAATAAGTGGGGATAATAGGGAGAGTGTTCCCTAACTGCAATTCTTTCTCATATTTTCAAAACCAACTCCATTATTATTCTTCTTTTCATTCTTAAAAATACAAAAACTCAAAAATAAGCCTTTACTTTTATGGTTACTAAGATTCAATTTAATTTTCCCAACAAGAGATTAAGTTTTTCAACTTAAAGTGACTGATTATTTTAGTACTTGGTTTTCAATCCCTGAGGAGACGATCTTTCTTACTACTTTACTACTTATGCGAAACGGTATACTTGCCGGATAACATCAAGTTTTTGGCGCCGTTGCCGGGGATTGAAAATTTCAATATTACAAATAACCTTTGATCTTTGAGATTGAATTTTATTTTTATTTTTATTTTTATTATTCTTGTTTGCATTTTACAGGTGCTATTAACAAATTTTTCTGAGTTTTATGCGAGGTAGACTTCCATCTAAAGACTTTTTGCTTGATCCTGAAATTTCAAGGACTGAGAGGAGACTGAGGAAGGCAGCTAGGCAGATAATTTGGGAAGATTTGAAAAACGTACCTGCACAACCAAAACAAGAGATGGAAGGAAACAACAACGCTGATGGTGACATAGGCCACAATGCAATTAATCCACCCCCAAGATTGTTGGAAAGTATTCTAACACCAGTGTTCAATAGGCCAAACTCAAGCATAGTCAGGTCGACGGTGGAGGCAAACAATTTTGAGTTGAAACCATCATTGATTTCTTTGGTGGCAAGAGCTCAATATTCTGCTGCTGACGAGGAAGACCCTCATGAGTTCATAGATCGATTTCTGATGATCTGTGACACTACAAAGCACAATGGTGTGCCAGCTGATGCTATCAGGCTCCGACTATTTCCTTTTGCTGTTAAGGGAAGTGCTCTCAAATGGATAGAAAGGCAGCCAGCAATTAGTATCTCAACATGGGAAGATTTGTCAAACAAATTCTTTGCCCATTTCTTTTCTATGGAGAAATATAATCAGCTGGTGAATGCAATCACGAATTTCCGTCAATTTGAAGGAGAATCATTGTGTGCAACTTGGAATAGATTCCAAGAACTTATCCGGAAGTTTCCACAATGGAAAGGAGACAATGACAGAAAGGTAGCAATTTTCTTTAATGGCATTTCTCCTGAAACAAGGTTGGTGACTAATGGTGCAGCGGGAGGTTCTATTCGGCAGAGTACCTCAGAGCAAGCTCTCAATCTGATAAAGAAGTTGGCAAGAGATGAAAATGAGAGTGTTCCAGCCTCAGTAAAAAGAGGAGTGATAAAACAAGAAAACAATGACACTTTGCTCGCTGAACTGTTATCCAAAAAGATTAATAGTAAGTTTGACAGTTTGGAGCAGCAATTTCAAAAATTCCAAGTGTCTCATGTTCAATCAACTCCTCAGGAAGCTCACAAATCCAACGAATGCTCTAATTCGTTATCAGATGATTCACCTCAACAAGTACAGGTGAATGGAATATGGTATGACCAGCGGCCTCAGCCGTCAAACTTTCCAAGGAACAATAACTATGGTGCTGGAGGTGGTGGTGGAAATTTTCAGCGAAGAACTCAAGGAGCTGGCATGGATTACAAATCTAATAACTACCAGCAGCCTCCACAAATTCAAGCAAAGGAACCCTCTGAATTGGAAAAGCTAGTGGCACAGATGGCTCAACATTCAAATGCTTTCATGGAGGAACAAAGAGCCAACAACAAAAATACAAGTGCTTCCATAAAGAACCTGGAGAATCAGATAGGCCAACTTGCAAAGTAGGTTTCAGAAAGAATTCCGGGTACTTTTCCTAGTAATACAGTTATCAATCCAAAGGAAGATTGCATGGCTATTACCACTAGAAGTGGCAAAGTTGTAGCACCGCTTTCAAATCCAATTCTTGATCGTGTGGAAGACAAGGAACAAGCGGAGAAGCAGAAAGGAGCAGTTGAACCAGAGGCTGAAGTAATTGTGAAAGAAAAGGAGAAAGAAGCCGTCATTGAAAAGGAAAAACCATCTTTCTTTGATAAGAACTGCCCATTGACCCATGAATATATAATGGCTCAAGCACCTTACCCAGAAAGGTTCAAGAAAGAGGTTACTAACAAGCATTATGACAGGTTCTTAGACATCTTCAAGAAGTTGCACATCAATATTCCTTTTGCAGAAGCCTTAGCAAATATGCCTGGATATGCAAAATTCATGAAGGATCTGTTGAAGAAGAATAAACTGCAAGAATGCCAAACCGTTGAACTTACTGCAAAAAGTAGTGCATTCATTCAGCAGAAGATTCCAGCTAAGCTTCGTGATCCAGGTAGTTTTAATATTCCCATTACTATTGATGATATTGCCATTGGCAGAGCTATTTGTGATCTTGGGGCTAGTATCAACTTGATGCCTCTTTCTATTTATAAGGCACTGGGAATTGAAGAATTGAAACCCACAGAAGTTTCTCTTCAACTTGCTGATAGATCTGTGAGGAAACCTAACGGGATCATTGAAGATGTTCTTGTCAAAGTTGACAAGTTTATCTTTCCTGTTGATTTTGTGGTGTTGGATACAGGGGAAGGAAGTGATAAGCCTCTGCTTTTAGGTAGGCCCTTTTTGGCTACAGCCCGTGCTCTAATTGATGTTGAGCAGGGAATGATTAAATTACGGATGCATGATGAGGAACTCAATTACAATGTTTTTGAGGCAATGAAAAGACCAGCTGAGAATGATGATTGTTTTCAAGTTGAAGTGTTTCAAGAGCTCATAAGAATATGCGTCCACAAGAGATTGGTTATGAGTTGAGAGCCCGTGATCATGTTCCCTTTGAAGGCAAAGAAGTTGTTGTGGAAGAGCTTAAAGAAAAAGCTGATGATATAGAAGATAAGCCACCCAAGGTTGAGTTGAAAACTCTGCCTGATACTTTGAAATATGTATTCTTGGGGAATGAATAGACTTACCCTGTAATTGTCAATACGGCACTATCTCCTGGTCAAGAAGAGGAGCTTGTTGAAGTTCTAAAAGCTCATAAGACTGCCATAGGGTGGTCTATTTCTGATTTAAAGGGTATTAGTCCCTCTATTTGCACACACAAAATTCTTATGGCAGAAAACATCAAACCTTTTTGTTGATCAGATGCTGGAAAGACTGGCAGGCCATGCTTACTACTGCTTTTTAGATGGTTATTCAGGGTCCAATCAAATTCTAGTAGCTCCTGAAGACCAG